>NC_061116.1:72199941-72500318 GCF_002878395.1 Capsicum annuum
ACATGTATATGAGTTCAAAAACTCATTTTCATCATCAATCATTGAGAAAGAACAAACCCTAGCCAAATTTGACCTTTAAATTGCTATTGATTCAACCGTAAAAATTCCAAAGTAATCCGATAACTTCGTTTCTCATCTTGAGAGCTTCGAACGACACCTATTATTTGTGAAAACAAAATTGCATAATCAAGAGGTGAATTCTAAGGTATCAATATTGTTTGTCTTTGTTCTTTTCTATATGTATATGTGTGATAGAGGATTATATGTATTGGTTGTTATTGAACGGTGATGGAAATAGGGTTATGGACTATTTGGCATGGTTTGGTTGTATTGAATTGTGGAAGGTGGATATGGTAATTGGGTTATGGAAGGTGGATATGGTGATATACTATTGAATTGATGGTTATTTATGTCTATGGCTCAATTTGGTTTAATGGATTGGTTAGAAGGATAAATGAATCCAAACTTGATATTGGAGGATGTTGTATGAATATGCATGGCATGTGAATGTAATTGAAGTATAAGAGGGTTAAAGTGACACCCTTTATAGTGTAATTAAGGCTTACTACTTAACCACTAGTTTGGTGAATTCAAATAATTGAATTGTGACGTTTGGTTACTAATACTAGATTGCTATATATGTTCATTATAGATAAGTAATCCGAAAAGACGAGAAGTCCATTTGGGACTAGTATTGACAATTAGGTATGTAAAGCATACTCTATACCATATCTTTGGCATGAAAGTGAACAATTGTTCTATTAAGAAAGTTTCCAAAGTTATTCAATAACATGTGATCCATAATGGTTTTGTATGATGTCCTACATTTACCAATGAACTTGTTTCTACCCTACAAGATGTTAAGACATTCCAAGACTTACTTGTCTTCCAAATTTTACAAGTTTATTGCACTAATGAATGTCAGAAGGTATCCAGTTACTCAAACAAGATCTATGTGCTATTAATGACTCCAAAATGTTTCATTGATATACCAATAAGTTTCTACTTCATTGCTATGGCATTGATGACTCCAAAACAATTCATTGATGTGCCAATGAGTTCTTATTTCCTTGTTATTACATTGATGGTCTATTTATATGTCTCTTATTGATGTATCATTGTTTCAAAGTATCAAAAATGCGGTGGCAACCGAAATAACAATCTCAAAGATTAATTGAACTAAGTGATGGAAGTTCTCTCTTATCGGGTGGTATCCCAGGAGCATAAGCCTATCATGGGTCGATTCCTATTTATGTGTTTATGGGTGGTATCCCAGGGGCATAAGCCTATCATGGGTCGATCCCAGTTGATATGTACTGAAGGCAGCCTAATGGTCACAGTACAGTATAGTAATAATTACAAAGATGATAAGAACGAAGGTAAAGAGGTTGAATAAATACAATGTACAGGTTGTGACAAGTTCTAATAAGTTTGGACCACTCCTATTATGATTTATTCACTTGTTTCTGATTTCTATTGAGCTCTTATATCATATGTGATTATCTATAACTTTACATACTCAGTACATATTTAGTACTGACGTCCCCCATGGGGGACCTGTATTTCATGATGCAGGTATAGGTACCTCGGCTCATACACCGCACAAGTAGAAGCCAGGATATCCAGCTATTTTTGGTAAGCTCTAGTTTGCTTCGAGGCTTTCTGTGTCATATCTAGTCACTTTTGGTATTGTATAGAAGTTAGTTATATGGTGGGGTGTGTCCCGACCCTAGTTAAACTCTGTGTATTATCTAGAGGCTTTGTAGACCTAATGTATAGTCAAGGTGGTATTTGTTAATAGACGTGATGGCTCCAACGGCCAAGTATTGTATATACATATATATGTGTGCTCGAGCTTATACAGGTGATTATTTCCTTTTATATGTGATATGATGCTGTCTAAATTTTAGGTTGTCATAGAGGTATGCATGGGAAGTATAAGGTTATGAGATGGTTCTCTCGGGCCTCCTCGGTTATGGGTGCCAGTCCGCCCCAATAGGATTTAAGGCATGACAAAAGTGGTATCAGAGAAGTTCTTCCTGGTGAGTCTACAAAGTCGTGTCTACGTAGAGTCTTGTTTATCGATGTGTCGTGCACCGCATCTATAAACAGGAGGCTATGGAGATTTAGGAATTGTTTCTTTTCTTCATGTCTTAGATCGTGCGATAGAGCCTATATTGTATATGAAGTCATAGTTGGCCACTGAATCCGTTTGTTTTGCTTATTATAGTAATGATGCCAGTTACCAGAAGCAAGAATACCGGTAAGCAAGTAGATGTGGCTGCAGGAGAGGGGACTAGTAAGTCACCTACTATACCAGCTAATCAAAGTGAGGCTCCAGCTGAGCATGTATCAAAAACTTCTTCCACACTGGAAGAAATAAGGGGGAGGAGAACTATATCCCCAGAGCCACCTATTAATGCTGCTGATCAAGATCTTAGAAATGCATTACAACTTTTGACTCATACAGTTGTTGGGCAAGCTTAAGGGAAAGCCATTCCTACCACGGGTCCTAGTGGTATAGATAGGGCGGCTAGCCTTCAAACACAGGATTTTCCTAAGATGGATCCTCCCACTTTTACTGTATCAGATCTTAACGAGGACCCACAGGACTTTATTGATCAAATTCAAAGGGCCTTAGATGCTATGCATGTAACAGGTAGAGAGACAGTGGAGTTAGTGGCGTATAGATTTAAAGGGGAGGCTATATATTGGTACAAGGACTGGAAACGATCTAGGGGTATTGATGCACCCCCAGCTACTTGGAAAGAGTTCAAAGAGGCATTTCTTAATCATTATCTTCCATTCAAGATTCGTCAGGCCCTTGCAGATCAGTTTTTAAATCTTTGTTAGGGGAATATGAGCGTGAGGGAGTACAGTCTCCGATTTAATTCCTTGTTGAGATATGCTCCTAATGTTATAGCAACTATGGATGACAGAGTTCATCAATATATGGATAGGCTGGATCCATATCTGGTTATAGATTGTACTATTTCTGATTTGAACAAAGATATGGACATAGCGAGGATCCAAGCTTTTGCACAGAAAATGGAAGATCAGAGGCAGAGAAGAAGAACACAGGAATTAGAAAGAGGATATTCCAAGAAGGTCAGATCTATAGGGCAGTTTATGGCATCCCAAGGAGGGTTCAGACCACAGTTTTCTGCTAGACCACCTAGGCCATTATCTTCTTATTCTGCAGCTAGTGCCCCACCATAGTTCCAAGGGTCCAGAGGAAATCAATTTGGGCACAGAAGTGAGAGTCGGAGTTCGCAGATAGTGGGGTACCAAGGTCAAGGGAATATGAGCCAATTGAGACCTTCTCGGAGCCATGCAATTAATATGGAAGGTATTATTTGGACACATGTCGTATGGGGACCAATGTTTGCTTTTGGTGCAGTATGTTAGGGCATATGATGAGAGAATGCCCACGAAGGGGCATAGGGGGTATGGCACGACCTACGGGGTTATTTGTTGCATCATCATCATCGATGCCTTATTCAGAAAGGGGTGCACAACCAATGGGTCATTTTAGAGGTGATACAGGAGCCACGAGTTCTATCGAGGCTCAAAATTGTATGTATGCTCTAGCGGATCGACAGAATTTAGAAGCTTCCCCAGATGTGGTTATGGGTACGCTGTCTATCTTTTCATTCAATGTATATGCCTTAATTGATCTCGGTTCTACATTATCTTATATTACTCCATTGGTTGCTGGAAAGTTCGAAAGAATACCCGAACTGTTAGTTAAGCCATTTGAAGTGTCCACACCGATTGGGTAATCTATTGTAGCTAGAAGGGTTTACCGAAACTGCATAGTAACTTTTTGTGGTCGTGATATGATGGATGATCTTGTGGAGTTAGATATGGTAGATTTTGATGTTATAATGGGTATGGACTGGTTGGTGTCTTGTTATGCCACAATTGATTGCTGTATGAAAAAGGTATATTTCCATTTTCCAAATGAATCAGTCCTTGAATGGAAAGGTGAAATTGGCACGCCAAGAGGTAGATTTATTTCTTATTTTAAGGTAAGAAGAATGATTTCCAAGGGATACATATATCATTTAGTTAGAGTAAGGGATACAGAAGCGGAGCCACCAACTCTTCACGCTGTTCCGGTGGTAAATAAATTTTCTGATGTATTTCCTGAAGATCTTCCAGGTTTGCCTCCTGAACGAGAAGTAGAGTTTGGTATTGATGTAATACCAAGAACCCAACCAATCTCTATTCCTCCGTATAGAATGGCCCCAGCAGAATTATGAGAATTGAAAGAGCAATTGAAAGATTTGCTAGAGAAGGGATTCATAAGGCCTAATATGTCCCCCTGGGAAGCACCAGTGTTATTTGTGCGCAAAAAAGATGGCTCGGTGAGGATGTGTATTGATTATCGGCAATTGAATAAGGTGACTATTAAGAATAAATATCCTCTCCCAAGAATTGATGATTTATTTGATCAGTTACAGGGCGCCAAGTTCTTTTCTAAGATTGATTTGAGGTCAGGTTACCACCAAGTGAGGGTCAAAGAGAAGGATATACCTAAGACAGCTTTCCGAAAACGGTATGGTCATTATGAGTTTCTAGTTATGTCATTTGGTCTAACAAATGCACCCGCAGCTTTTATGGATTTGATGAATAGGGTGTTTAAGCCATTCCTGGATGTATTTGTGATAGTTTTTATAGATGATATTCTAGTTTATTCTAGATCAGAAGAGGACCATGCCAATCACTTACGATAGGTATTGCAGACTCTTCCTGATTGTAAGCTTTATGCAAAGTTCTCTAAATGTGATTTTTGGTTAAAGTCGGTGGCATTTTTGGGTCATATTGTATCTAGTGAAGGGATAAAGGTTGATGCTCAAAAGATAGAAGCTATGAAGAACTGGACAAGGCCCACAATGCCTACGGAGATTCGTAGTTTTCTTGGGTTGGCCGGTTATTATAGAAGGTTTGTTGAAGGCTTTTCTTCCATTTGAGCACCCTTAACCAAGCTAACCCATAAAGCATCCAAATTTTAATGGAATGATGCCTGTGAGAAAAGTTTTCAAGATTTAAAGAACAAGTTGATTTCTACACCCGTGTTGGTACTTCCAGAAGGCACCGAAGGGTATACAGTGTAGTGTGATACTTCCAGAATGGGTTTAGGATGTGTATTGATGCAGCATGGTAAGGTAATAGTATATGCTTCTAGACAATTGCGGTCACATGAGAAAAATTATCCTACACACGATCTTGAGCTGGCAGCAATTATTTTTGCTTTAAAGATATGGCGCCACTACTTATATGGGGTTCATGTTGATATATATACTGGCCATAAGAGCTTGTAATATATTTTTAATCAGAAGGATCTAAATTTAAGGCAGCGGAGATGGCTTGAACTATTAAAGGACTATGATGTTGATATCTTGTACGATCCAGGGAAAGCAAATGTGGTAGCTGATGTATTAAGTCATAAGGCTATGATAGCGCCTATAGAAAGACAAGGGATGATTAAAGATCTTCACCAGTTATCTAGTTTGGGAGTTCGCCTTCTTAAAACTCTGGATAAAGAGCTTATCGTACATAATGCTGTAGAATCTTTATTAGTAGCTGAAGTGAAAGAGAAGCAATATGCAGATCCTATTTTATTACAGCTTAAGGAGAATGTTCAGAGTAGTGCGACAAAGGCATTTAAGCTTACGCGAGAAGGAGTACTTCAGTGCCAAAACCGATTGTGTGTGCTGGATGTAGACATGATAAGAAATAAGATTATGACAGAGGCACATTATTCAAGATATTCCATTCATCCAGGATCAACCAAAATGTATCAAGATTTGAAAGATATGTATTGGTGGAATGACATGAAGAAGAGCATTGCAGAATTTATAGCTGAATGTCCAAATTGTCAAAGAGTTAAAGTTGAGCACCAAAAATCCAGAGGTTATATGCAATGCATTGATCTTCCAAGATAGAAGTGGGACATGATCAACATGGATTTCGTTATTGGTTTGCCTCGTACATCCCAAAAGTTTGATTCTATATGGGTGATTGTTGATAGGCTTACCAAATCCACACATTTTCTACCAGCTAGGACCACTTACATAGTTGAAGAGTATGTGAAGCTGTACATTAAAGAGATAGTTCGATTACATAGAGTGCCAATCTCTATTATATTAGATTGGGGAACCCAATTTACCGCAAACTTTTGGAAGTCTTTTCAGAGGTGTTTGGGAACACAAGTGAAGTTGAGTACAGCTTTTCACCCTCAAACAGATGGACAAGTAGAACGTACCATCCAAACACTTGAAGATATGCTACGAGCTTGTGTAATAGATTTTAAGGGCAACTGGGATAATCATTCACCTCTTATTGAGTTTGCCTACAATAATAGCTATCATTCAAGTATCAAAATGGCACAGTATAAAGCTTTATATGGAAGGAAGTGTAGATCACCAATAGGATGGTTTGAAGTGGGTGAAACTCTTTTGTTCAGACCAAATCTTGTTTATTAAGCCATAGAGAAGGTTAAAGTAATTCAGCAACGATTGAAAACAGCCCAAAGTCAACACAAGTCATATACGGATAGTAGAAGGAGAGGGCTAGAGTTTTCTATAGGTGATTGGATATTTTTGAAGGTATTACCAATGAAAGGGGTAATGAGATTTGGCAAGAAAGGGAAGTTGAGTCCACGTTATATAGGCCCGTATAAGATCACTCGAAGGTTTGGACAAGTTGCATATGAATTAGAGCTACCCCAAGAGATCTCATCAGTACATTCGGTATTTCATGTGTTAATGCTTCAAAAGTGCATCGGAGATCCATCACATATCACTTCTACTAAGGATGTACCAGTTGCGGAAGATCTTACCTATGAAGAAGTGCCTATTGCTATTCTAGATCGCCAAGTTAAGAAGATGAGAAATAAAGAGATAGCATCTGTGAAAGTACGTTGGAGAAATCGTCAAAGGGAAGAGATTACATGGGAAGCCGAGGAAGCAATGAAATCTAAGTACCCTCATTTGTTCAAAGATGAAGAGGAAGTTCAAGAAACGGAGTTAGAACATTAACAAGTAAGTTTTTTTTTATATATGCATAGTATTTATGTGATGATGTGAATATTAAAGATGGACTTGAACTTGTTTCGGTTGAATAACTACGCTAACATTTGAGGACGAATGTCCTAAAGGGGGAAGGGTGAAACACCCCGTATTCAAGGACGTGTATTGGCATATTCAAGTACGTGTATTGGTCTTATTTCTATGAAATTAATTTTTTTATTTTATTTATACAGGAATTTTCTCGTTGATAGTTCCATGCAAAGGTTATTGAATAAGCTTTCCAACAGTATAAAGATTTCCAAAAATGGATAGGTTTCGGATATAATCGAGCACGTTCAAAATTATAAAACGGTGGCCGGGATATTTGGAAATAGTAAATGTGCAAGAATATAATGCACTGGGAGAGCTTCGACCTATGAAAATAAAGATCTTTGAGTCTTCTTTCCAATGCAATTGGTTTCATCCGAATCCAACATCTAAGTAAGCAGTTATACCCATTTTACTTCAGCCTATCAAAATAGATTTTTAGGGTCAACTTCAAACGACCATAGATCCTTGTACAGGACGAACTGGGTGGCCTAATTTATATGAAATGAAATCCCTTTGAATTATCCTTCCAACGATACCAATGTCACCCAAATCCGATATCGAAGCAAAGAGTTATGATCAATCTACTTTAGCTTATCAAAACAGTCCACTAAAGGATAGATTTGACATTATTTAAATTTTAAAGACATTTTGGTCATTTCCTATTATATTATGGATGGGAATATATGTATATATACATTTATATGAGTTTAAAAACTCATTTTCATCATCAATCATTGAGAAACAACAAACCCTAGCCAAATTTGACCTTTAAATTACTTTTGATTCAACCGTAGAAATTCCAAAGTAATCCGATAACTGCGTTTCTTATCTCGAAAGCTTTGAACAGCACCTATTATTTATGCAAATAGGATTTCATAATCAAGAGATGAATTCTAAGGTATGAATATTGTTTGCCTTTGTTCTTTTCCATATGTATATGTGTGATAGAGGATTATATGTATTGGTTGTTATTGAAAGGTGATGAAAATAGGGTTATGGACTATTTTGCATGGTTTGGTTGTATTGAATTGTGGAAGGTGGATATGGTAATTGAGTTATGGAAGGAGGATATGGTGATATACTATTAAATTGATGATTATTTATGTCTATGTCTCAATTTGGTTTAATGGATTGGTTGGAAGGATAAATGAATCCAAACATGATATTGGAGGATGTTGTATGAATATGCATGGTTTGTGAATGTAATTGAAGTATAAGAAGGTTAAAGTGACACTCTTTATGGTGTAATTAAGGCTTACTACTTAACCACTAGTTTGGTGAATTCAAATAATTGAATTGTGATGTTTGGTTGCTAATACTAGATTGCTATATATGTTCATTGTAGATAAGTAATCCAAAAAGATGGGAAGTCCATTTGGGACTAGTATTGAAGGTTGACAGTCAGGTATGCAAAGCATACTCTATACCATATCTTTGGCATGAAAGTGAACAATTGTTCTATTAAGAAAGTTTCCAAAGTTATTCAATAACATGTGATCCATAATGGTTTTGTATGATGTCCTACATTACCAATGAACTTGTTTCCACCCTACAAGATGTCAAGACATTCCAAGACTTACTTGTCTTCCAAATCTTACATTTTTATTGCACTAATGAATGTCATAAGGTATCCGGTTACTCAAACAAGATCCATGTGCTATTAATGACTCCAAAATGTTTCATTGATATACTAATAAGTTCCTACTTTATTGTTATGGCATTGATGACTCCAAAACACTTCATTGATGTGCCAATGAGTTCTTACTTCATTGTTATTGCATTGATGGTCTATTTATATATCTCTTATTGATGTATCATTATTTCAAAGTTCAAAAATGTGGTGGCGACCGAAATAACAATCTCAAAGATTAATTGAACTAAGTGATGGAAGTTCTCTCTTATCGGGTGGTATCCCAGGGGCATAAACCTATCATGGGTCGATCCTTATTTATGTGTTTATGGTTGGTATCCCAGGGTCATAAGCCTATCATGGGTCGATCCCAGTTGATATGTACTGAAGGCAGCCTAATGGTCACAGTACAGTAGAGTAATGATTACAAAGATGATAAGAACGAAGGTAAAGCGATTGAATAAATATAATGTACAGGTTTTCACAAGTTCTAATAAGTGTGGTCCACTCCTATTACCATTTATTCACTTGTTTCTGATTTATATTGAGCTCCTATATCATATGTGATTATCTACAGCTTTACCTACTCAGTACATATTTTGTACTGACGTCCCCTACGGGGGACCTGCATTTCATAATGCAGGCACAGGTACCTCAGCTCATACACCGCATGAGTAGAAGCCAGGATATTCAGCTGCTTTTGGTGAGATCCAGTTTTCTTTGGGGCTTTCCGTGTCATATCCAGTCACTTTTGGTATTGTATAGAAGTTAGTTATATAGTGGGGTGTGTCCCGACCTTAGTTAAACTCTGTGTATTGTCTAGAGGCTTTGTAGACCTAATGCACAGTCAAGGTGGTATTTTGTTAATAGACGTGATGGCTCGAACGGCCAAGTATTGCATATACATATATATGTGTACTCGAGCTTATACAGGTGATTATTTCCTTTTATATGTGACATGATGTTGTCCGAATTTCGGGTTGTCATAGAGGTATGCACGGGAAGTATAAGGTTATGAGCTGGTTCTCCCGGGCCTCCTCGGTTATAGGTGTCAGTCCGCCCTAATAGGATTTGAGGCGTGACACTATGTTTCCATAGTTGATCTACTACATCATCTTGTTTAGTTTATGTCTTGTTTTTACATTCCGTGATAGATTGTGTTCCTTTTTTAACTATCAGTTATATATTTTGACTTCAACATGTACTTAGTTGGTTCTTACATGGTGACATAAGATTTTAGGGTGATTTATGGTATTCATTATTGTAGTTTTTCTTCTATCATTGTATATGTATGGTTTAATTTTGTTCTAGATGCCTTACCTTGGATTTAGCGTTGTTTCTCATTTTATATTAGTGTGAGTGATAGGTTTACTTGTTAATGCTTGTCGTGATAAGTGCCATCATGATCCTTAATATTTAGGTCATGACAAATTAGTATCAGAGCAACCAGATTCATTGGTCTTATTAGTGTAAGAATAGGGTGTCTAGTAAAGTCTCGTGGATTAGTATGTAGACGTCTGTATCTAATTCTGCGAGGCTATAATATACCTATAGGAAACCTTTCTTATTTTGTCACTTATCATGCAGGTTTCTCCATACCTTTTTTTCTAAATTGAGTTTCACTCTTTTTTATGCATATGGCGAGGACTAGATCTTGTGAGGCTAGAGATACGGAGCCATATAGAGAGATCCCAGTCTAGAGGCAAGTCACGGGTCATGAATGGGCCTGATGCAGAGGATGGTCGTGAGGATTTTTCCTTTCCAGGGTTATTACTAGAGAGATCTCCCCTGAGCCTCAGGTTGAGCATGCTAGAGATATAGGACCTACTAAGGCCCCACAAAGTTCTTTTACCCCGATCTTGGAGGAGTTATTGATTTATTTGCTGACCCATTTAGAAGGTATTTCTTTGAGTGCACCTGGTGTTCCTCCAGCTCTGAGTATTGTAACTCCATTTATATTAGAGTCTGTATATGGTATTCCTCTTATTTTGAGTATGGATCCTCCAATGATACTAACATCAGCTTATGGTACTCCACAAACTCCAAGTGTTGTTCCTTCTTTTATGCCTATGGTCTTTGGTTGATTGGTTTAAGGTTTCTGATATTAGAGCTTGAGGTACAAACTTACTTTACGAGTCTTTAGATAGAGTTCAAGTCCTTCAGGATAGACTTCAAGTAGCTCAGAGTAGGCAAAAGTGCTACACAGATCGTACTCTTCATGCCTTGAGATTTGTATTAATGATCAAGTCTTTCTTCGTGTATCGCCTAGCATGATGAGGTTTTAGAATAGAGGCAAGCTTAGTCCCAGGTATATTAGACCCTTTGAGATTCTTCGGACTATTAGGTATGTGGCTTATGAGTTAGCATTGCCTCCATATTTATCATCTTTCTATCTAGTTTTTCATATTTCCATGCTTCTGCGTTACATTCTGGATTAGTCTCACATTATTTGTTGGGATTCATTTTAGTTAGATGATAGGTTATCCTCTGTTTAGGAGTCCATCTCTATTTTTGCTAGGATGTTACATGGTTGCCTCTAGAGATATTTTGGTGATTAAGGTCCAGTGGAGACATCGTCCAGTCGATGAGGCTACTTGGGAGGTTGAGTCCATTATGCATAGTATTTATCGTAGTTTTTTGCTGATTCAGGTATTACCCTTACCTATAATTTGAAGATGAACTAGATTCTTTATGGTGGATGATGTAACAACTTGATTTTTTGTAAATTATTTATTTTTATATGATTTGACCATTTTACACCTCCTGGGGTTTCTTTATGATGTTTTTAGAGTATGGGAATAATTGGCATGAATCTCAATGAATCTCGATGTGTTTTGTGCGAGTTTATGGTTTTGGTGGTTAAAAAGGCTTATTAGTTGACTTCTATCAACATTTATTGTTATGTGCATCAACTGGAAAAAGGACTGCACCAACAGGTCAGAAACATTGATTCTGGGTTGGTAATATGGTTGGTGTGATCTTATAGCTTAGGTATCTCATTGCTACCCTCAATTCAAAAAGTTTTGAAATTAGGTATCGTGGGCTTATTTTGTGAAAACCACACTTTTTGAAAATCCAATATCGCCATTGAGTCCAAAACGTCAAATTTAGTAGGATAGCATAGTTATTGTATGTTCTCAAAATTTTGAATAAATTTCGAGGGGTCTACAAAGACTTGAAATTTTTCAAAGTTTACAGCTAGTGCAATAAATGCTGGTGTGACTGCTAAAGTGGCCCTTTGGGCTCTTTAGAAGCCATTTGGCACTTTTGTAACCCTGTCATCTCGGCGTGTGCCGCTAAAGCCCAAGCCACTTTAGCATCGGCTAATGGCCTACCACCTAAGCAATGGTACCACTTTAGCAGTCACCTGAGCAATTTAGCACTGATCGATAAAGCAGACCAGGACCCACTTTAACGGTACCTAGTACCTATATATATTCCTTTCTTAATTTTTTCATCATTTTTTAGACTTGGATCTTCGGGTTTCAGAGTTTTTGCGTGATTTCTTCCAGTTTCAATAGGTAAGATACAAATCCCCATTTCAATTATTTTTCTTAAAATTTTGTCACTGAAAACTTATTAAAACTCAATTTTAAAAGTGAATTTTTAGGGATTTTGGGTCAGAAGGCCTACATAAATTTCTTCAATTTAAACCCCAATTTTGACACATTTTCACTTAGGTTTTCTTCTAGGACTTTCTTTAATAATGGATGATGTATTTATGAACTAAAATTTTGACTTTTTTCTTTTTCTTCTAAACCCATTTGGGGATCCGTTTTGACCCAGAATAGAAAATGGACAATGGGGGTATCCTTGGCTTTTTTCGACCCATAAATTCTATATTTATATGTTTTAATTTATTTCGAGGTTGTTTATGAGGGGAAAACTTCGTGATTAGAGGCTTGTGGACTGGTTTTTGCTTGAGATGGATTATAATTTAACTTTCTTTAGACTGGGCTGGGTAGTTAATATGGTATAAAAGCATGTTATAAGTATGAGTACCAATCACAAAAATGTTGTTATTACTATCTCATGCCTATATGGGGGCTTATTTTATTGGTGGTGGTTGTTTGAGACTATATTTGCTATGTGTGACCGTGTAGGATCTTATATGATGTTGTTGTCCTGGAATTGATATTTTTTTTGTTGTACTCTTTTTGGTGAAAATTGTTTAAGTTGGGATCTTGAATGGTGGGCTTACAAAAACTTTCCAAGGAAAAGGAGGGATAATACAAGGTGATCGTATGTCACCTTATTTGTTTGTTATAGCTATGGAATATCTGAATAGGGAATTGAAATGCCTAGACCAGAAGAAGGGGTTTCAATACCACCCCAGGTGCAAGCAACTTGATATAAAGCACATATGTTTGCAGATGACCTTTTTCTGTTCTGTAAAGCTGATATTAACTCTGTAACAATGCTCCATCAAGTTTTCCTAAAATTCTCAAAAGCCACAGGGTTTACAAGACAATATTGACAAGAGCTCAATCTATTTTTCTGGAACCAAACCTCAGGTCAAGTAGAACATACTGGAATTTTTAGGCTATACTGAAGTTGAATTGCCCTTTAAATATCTAGGGGTGCCATTGTCCTCAAAAAAGCTTACAATCGACCAGTGCCAACCACTTGTGGATAGAATAGTAGAAAAAATGAAATACTGGAGTGCTAAATTACTATCATATGATGGTAGATTACAGCTGATTAAATCGGTTATCTTTGGCATACAAAATTATTGGGCTCAGATTTTTCTACTGCCTAAAAGAATCATGAAGGTAATCATAGGCCTCTGTAGAGTGTTTTTGTGGACAAGAGCCATTCTAACTTCAAAGAAGGCACTTGTTGCTTGGGAAAAAATTTGTCTTCCAAAATCATCAGGTGGTTTAAATATTCTGAATATATATCTCTGGAATAAAGCTGCCATCATAAAATAACTTTGGGCATTATCTGAAAAGAAGGATGGTTTATGGATAAAATGGGTGCATACCTATTATTTGAAGGCTGAAAATGTTGAATCCTGTAACGGTCCAAAAAATGCCTCATGGGCAATTAGGAAAATTATTAGTGCACAGAAGTATGTTATGGAGGCCCCAGGACTACAAGGGAACTTGGAGGTTAAATTGAGAGCATGTGTCACAGGAGAGTCATTCATAATAAAGAAGATATACAATGCTTTAACTCCCCAGCTCCCCAAAGTTCCCTGGAAAAGTATTATATTATAGCATTCAGTACACCCCAGACATAGCTTCATTCTTTGGTTAGCTCTGCTGAACAGACTTTCTACAGTTGAGAGACTAGAAAAGTTTAGAATTTAAGTGCCAAAAATATGTATGTTGTGTGGAACTGCTGATGAAACATATGACCACCTATTTCTTGATTGCAGTATCACCAAACACTTATGGAGGAGGTTGCTGAATTGGCTAGGTATACAGAAAAATATAGGTAGTTGGAATCAAGAGACAGAGTGGGTATCCAGACAAGATAAAGGGAAGTCTACACAAGGTGCTATCTTATGTAGTGTATTTACAATTATGGTAAACATCATATGGAGAAGAAGAAATAGCATCAAATTCCAGAAGGGAAAATATGAAGAGGAAAAGGTCTGCAGGGAGATAGCAATCCATATTCATATACAAAGTCGAAGGCACCAAAGATGGGGAATGATACTCCAACAAGCTGCTGCAACACCATGAAGCTAGATTGATAATTTCTTAATACTTTGATTTGAAAATGTAATATGAGGCTTTATGATTCTCAATACTACTGAGTAGCGTCCCTGCATGTTAGGAGGGGCAAAGCTAGTACAGGCTTTTAGTCAAAATGAGAAAATAGGGAATCAAGCCCTGTTTTGGTTTGTAAACCCATATTTTGGTGAAATAAAAATGTTTTATTTACCAAAAAAATGATATATTATTTCATATCCTACTCTACTGGTATATGAATTATTTTTTATCATGGATGGTTGGCATATTTAGTGGATTTTTGGCTGACGTGGTTGATATATTGGTTGAATTTTAAATTCTTATTATGATTTACTTGTAAGCACTACATCCTCATATCATATACATTCATGAGGCATTGGTACTACTGTGGAATTACTAATTTTTCTAAGAGAAAGGGTTACATCTTTAAAAATTCTCTGTCAAAGTATGTGCTAGAGAGAAGTAGTAAATATTAGAATAATATTGGTTATTGGATTGTCTATGGGTTGCGAATCCCTCATGGATCCTACCTCGGAGAATAACTCCGTAGATGTATATAGAGGTTATGCGACAACCATAGACATATCACGTCATCCTCATCTTCATCTTCATCTTCATCTTCATTGCATTTCATATATTGTGTACATTCTATATTGTATTTGCGTGTCTGATTTGATGTCTATCCATTTATGTTTCTTTATTGTACCTGTATTTGGTTTATGTGTATATTTTAGAACTATTAATGAAAACGGTATGGGCTACAATTTGAGATATTTTCTAATTGCAGGCGACGTGCTCATAGTGTGTAATTTATGTATTTTATTTTCTACTTTGTTCAATGGGTCTATGATACCTATTGAGTACAAATGGACCATACTCATCCCTACTGCATCTTTTTGGTGTAGATCCAGGTATGAGTGTGTCGCACGGTAGTTGATTTTGGGTGATGCTTGGAGTAATTTTGAGGTAGTGATCGGTTTGTGCTTCCAGAGTTGATCTACTACTTTTTTTGTTTACTTTATGTCTTTTTTTCATATTCAGAGACAAATTATATTCCTTTATGGACAATCAAGTGTATATTTTGACTTTGAGATGTACTAAGTTGGTTATTACACTGAGACCGGATTCTGGGGTGACTTAGGGTATTCATTATTGTGTATTTTTTCGTTGTCATTGTATATGTGTGGTTTGATTTCATTTTAGAAGGTTTACCTTGGTTTTAGTATTGTTTTCTCATTCAGTTTGCATGTATACTTACTTGTCAAAGATTGTCGCAACAAGTGCTATCATGACCCTTAGTTTTTGGGTCGTGGCAATTAATAAGGATAGTAAACTCCTATAATAATGGTGAACTTTCAGAAGAAACTATGCCTTGTAAGGATGGAACAATTGATGAAATAAAAGAGCCTTGTGAGAAAGAATCTACTGCTTATGATAAAATGACTAATTTAGTGAAGCAGGATGACAACAAAGGCTTGGTGGAATTCAGCACAATAAGTAATCAATGCATTTTTTATTTTCTAATTTACATATATTTATTAATGTAGAGAAAAATGAGAAATAATAGGTCACAAGCGCAAAGATAATATTATTTGATCATTGTTCTGTAATTTCTTTTGTAATTATTATTTTATGAATTTTGTAGTTGGACATTTTTCAGGAAAAAACATGGAATAATCCTCGTGAAAACTACAAAATAGTGTTAAGAACTAGCATGCATGGTTATTTGTCTGCTCGATATAAGATCAAGAAAAAAATGAATACTGTAAAAAAAGATAATATTTTATAACCTTTTTGGTTAAGTGGGCTTCGAAAGAATTTTGAAGAATCAAA
Organism: Capsicum annuum; assembly: GCF_002878395.1. Lineage (NCBI taxonomy): Eukaryota > Viridiplantae > Streptophyta > Magnoliopsida > Solanales > Solanaceae > Capsicum > Capsicum annuum. The sequence continues at coordinate 72,216,231 of NC_061116.1, forward strand.
TAAAATAATTTCAATTCAGAATTAGGGGTGGGATTCACAAGATCTCAGGAAAAAAAATTCAATGTGGGGTTATATATGTATGTATGTATTTATGTATGTATGTATGTATGTATGTATATATATATATATATATATATATATATATATAATCATATACTAGTCAAATGCACGTACTTTGCACTATACCTATCAAACGGGCCGGGCTGGCCCAACCCAGACGACCCACATACAAAAATTGGCCCGGTTAGCCCACGAGCTGTAGGGTACCGGATCCCGGACCGGTTTATTTTTGGTTTTGGGCCTAGTTAATCCGGCCCGAATCAAGCTCGGTCCAGGCCCGTCCGTTAACCAGCCCACAACAGGCCCGGTTAATTTTTTTTTGTTTTTAATATAAATAAACTGACTAATTTACTATAAAGTATTATTAATTTATTATATTAAGTAGCATATGTTTTATTTAAAGAAGTACATATATTTTATATGTGTACGTATATATTGAATAATACATATATATCTGTATATATCTTCTATAGACGTATATATTTAACGTATATATGTGTATATGTTTTATAATTTAGTATATAGCTATATATATTGGGTGTGTATATATTATAATATATATATATATATTGTAGTATGTTTGATTTAAAGTAGTACGTATTTATTGAATGGTACGTATATATGTGTATATATCTTCTATAGACGTATATATTTAACGTATACATGTGTATATGTTTTATAAATTAGTATATAACTATATATAGTGTGTGTATATATATTTTAGTATATTTTATTTACAGTAGTACGTATATATTGAATGGTACGTATATATGTGTCTATATCTTCTATAGACGTATATATTTAACATATACATGTGTAATGTTTTATAAATTAGTATATAACTATATATATAGTGTGTGTTTATATTGTAGTATATATATTCTAGTATATTATATTTAAAGTAGTACGTATACATTGAATGGTAGGTATATATGTGTATATATCTTCTATAGACGTATATATTTAACGTATACATGTGTATATGTTTTATAAATTAGTATATACCTATATCTATAGTATGTGTATATATTGTAGTATATATATTGTAGTATATTTTATTCAAAGTAGTACGTATATATTGAATGGTACATATATATGTGTATATATCTTCTATAGACTTATATATTTAACGTATACATGTGTATATGTTTTATAAATTAGTGTATAACTATATATATAGTTGTGTATATATTGTAGTATATATATATTGTAGTATATTTTATTTAAAGTAGTATGCATATATTGAATGGTACGTATATATGTGTCTATATCTTCTATAGACGTATATATTTAACGTATACATGTGTATATATTTTATAAATTTGTATATAACTATATATAGTGTGTGTATATATTGTAGTATATTTAATTTAAAGTAGAACGTATATATTGAATGGTACGTATATATGTGTATATATCTTCTATAGACGTATATATTTAACGTATACATGTTTGTATGTTTTATAAATTAGTATATAACTATATATATAGTGTGTGTATACATTATAGTATATATATTGTAGTATATTTTATTTAAAGTAGTACGTACATATTGAATGGTATGTATATACGTGTATATATCTTATATAGACGTATATATTTAACGTATATGTAACGCCCCAAGATCCCATCTCAAGACGTCACACGGTGCTTAAGGCGACACGCGACTTCAAGCTAACCCTTGAGCCTGTCATCACCTCTATAACTCACTATGACAATAATCAAGCAGTAATAAATAAGAATAATCATGTCATGAACATACTGGAATACAAAGAAATATTTTCCTGTATAATCAAAATACTGAAGTTCTATATATACTGGTACTCTAGTCTGACAAAGCCTCTATTACATAAGACTGAGGAGTCATTGGGACAGATCCCCAACTGACCCCTACTGAACTGGAAATAAACAACCATCTACTATCAAGACAAAAATTGGGGACATAGGTCCTCGAACCATGAGGACTCACCAACTGTACGAATGTAGATGGAGGTACTCGAAGATCATTATCGTTGCTGAGACTGAGCACCTGAACCTACATCACGAGAAAATATAGAACACAAAAGAGTATGGGAATCAATACTTGGGAATGTACTGAGTATATGAGGGTGCAGGCAATATTTAAATAATATCATAAATGTATAAGAAAATCATGCATGCTAATAATAATGAATCTCTTCGCTTGAGTTACCTAAAACATATTTTTCATAAATCATCAATAATAACACATGCTTCATAAATCTCACAAACCGTTGGAATCAACTCAAACTCTTTGACTCATGACTTAGAGTGACTCGGTAACTCATGAAACTTGGACTATTATGGACTTGGGAGTTTCTTATAACCGACATAAACCATGTGAGTTTACATGGAGTCCAACGTCTTACCCACGTTGGGGAGAGCTATTCTATCCTTGCCATCAGAGTAGAACCTTAACTTTAGTGATAACTGTCTTGGCCTTTCGCCCTTAATCTTAATCCTATGGTGGCACGTAGTTCTGGGGAAGTAGGATGCGCTGACCCTACACTTCCCACTCGGTGCTAAATACTACTCTCAGACTTAAGCTCAGAACGCGTTAGAAAATCCACCTTAATCAACTCAAGGGTCTATCATGAAGACCAAAATATAAATATATATCTCACTTTTAAATCATAATCAACTTGTGGATTCCTAACTCGACTAAATCTCAAAATAATCTTTCTCATCATCAAGTACACTTGCTTATCAAATCTTCCAGAAAATATCATAGAACTCGTTCTTGACTCTCAAGCTCAATATCAATATATATTCAATAGACAAACTTCTCATAGAAAAACGTAAATCATGACACTTATCATAAATCACTTAGAAATTATCATTTCATGATAACAATATACAACTCATGAAATAAATTTTTAATTTAAGGAATAAGACAATGAAGTAGTCATATGTGTCAATCTTGTATAGATCAAATCTCATAAATCCTTGATAAAGTAATTTGGGTGTAAACCCACTTTGCAAAATTCATGAAATTCAATAGAAATTATATTTTTGGGCACAAGAACGAAAGAAGCGTTCTTGTTCAAAACCCCACATACCTTAATCTTTGAAATTGGATGAACTTTAGTACTTGAAACTTTATTCACACTTGAAATAAATAATTCTTGAAGCCCACACTATGAGGAACTTTGTTCTTGAAGAAATTTTCAAGATTTATGGATGATTCTTGGAAGATTTATGTTCTTGATATAACCCTAGATATATTATCTCAAGAGAATTGGAAGAGAAAATGATGGAATTAAGGCTTGGATGGGATTTTCATAGTTATAGAGGCCTCCAAAAGATGGAAAAAGACCAAAATACCCTTGCAAAAACATCTCTAAATTGCTGAAAAAAATGTTGATGACATCCGTGACAGGCCGTCAGACCCGTGATAGGCCGTTACGAAATGTCGTCACAAAAGGGTTGAATTTTATGATTTTCTGCCTAAGGCTGACGACATCGTCAGAAATGTCATCAGAAACGTGATGACATCTGTAACGCGCCAAAAATGGGTCCCGAGACGTCACACGGTGCTTAGGTTCATAAGTGACCCCAAGCTAACCCTCCTACTGGCATAACTCATAAGCAACTGAATAAAATGCATAAATCTGAAAGAATAATGGGGAATATAAATCTTTTATGAATTTGCTCAATACAACATGAATTTACAAATTACAACTCTGCTTTTTCCAACAAACTAAAACTGAATACATCAATTTCTACTGACTGTCTATGAAGCCTTATGAAGCCTCTACTAGTACTGACTATAGGTAGTCGGGTCATGACTCCCAACTATCCCAACTCAATACGACTGAATAAAGGAAATACAATATATTCTCGAACTGTATAAATAACTGAAGCCCTTGAATCAAAGGACGCATCACCTGTTGACTGGATACCACGAACTAACTGGATCTGAAGGTACATACTATACCTTGTACCTACATTCCGAGAAAATGTAGCCCACATATGAATATGTGGGTCATTACCATGGAAATGTACCGAGCATATGGGGGTGCAATACATATATAACAGAATATCTTAATATCATCACAGTTTATAAAATTATGCATGCTGATATAAATGACTCACTTAGCTCGAATTAAATCATCAAAATCATGGATGAATAATACATGTAAATTAAAACAAGTGAGTCATTACAATAAGTTCTCAATTCACTTTTCTCTCGGTTTCAAACTCGTAAAGTAATCAAGTCTTAAAACAACTCTATTTAGACAATACGTTTCAATCTTTCGGAAATAAGTAACTTTCTTAGAAATCATAGTTTTCAAACCATACACACTTATTTTAAATAGAGCAGAGACACACACACCCCATGGGAGTTTCTTATAACCGACATAAACCATGTGAGCTTATCATGGAGTCCAATGTTTTGTCCTCCTAAGGAAGAAACCCTACGTTGGGAAGGAGCGTCATACTCTTGCCAGGGAGTATAACCTCAACTCAGTGATCACAAACTCGGCCTTAGGCCCATAAATATCAAATCCTACGGTGGCACGTAGTTCTGGGGAAGTAGGGTACGCTCATCCATGCCTCCCGCTCGGTGCTAAATACTACTCCCGTACTCAAGCTCAATCTCATTTAGGAAATCCACCTCAAAATAATCTCAAGGGCCTATAGTGAAGGCCAAATAATATTTCTCATAATTGAATCATAATAAATTATGGATTCCTATTTTCAACTGAAAAATCATGATATAAATTTCAATTCAAATATCGGTACATAATTTGATAAAGGAAAACTCCAAATTATAATATCATAAAAATCCAATTTTAACCTTGACATAAATATAACGATTCCATCTTCCAAAATATCATCTCAAGTTCCATACTTGTTCAATATCAAAACAACAATCTTTGATTTTGGGAAATACTTATAAAATCATGTCCACGACTAGAGATCAAAATCTCCTTATAATTGCATCACATATATTTAAGACCCGAAATATAAAGATTTAATACATCAAAATCATATCTAAATTTCATATTCAACAATCATCTCGAAAATCTTCACTTATCTGAATTAAAGTATTGGAAATAAATTCATGACATAAATATCATAATTTCAACAACTCAAAATTCATATCACAAATTCCATAAATTCATTCTCAATACTCATTCCAAATAAATTCAACAATATCAATTCTTAATAGGAAAATATAAATCAAAATATGTATATCTCAACTCAAATCATATCAAGATAAAATATAATGCCTTCAAATACTCAATTCATGAATAATTACATAAACTCAAAATAAGATAAATTGGTATAAACTTCAACATAAAAATTTACCTAATCTTTATAAAAAACAAGTTTTGGGCACAAGAACGGAAGGATTATTCTTGTTCAACACACACATACCTCAAATTTTGGACTTTCGATGAACTTGTGATTCCTGAACTCTATTCGTAAAATTGGTAGGCTCTCCTTGTAGCACTCGCAATGGGGATTCCGAATCTTGAATAAATTTCGAATTTCTACGGTTGAATTTTGATGGATCTTGATTTGTATATTGGGACTAGGGAGCGTTGTTCTAGGAAATTTTGTTGAATATGACCATAATATGGTCAATTGGAACATAAATCCCATAATAATGGAGTAATAAATCGCAAAAAATGACCAAAATACCCCTCAAGAAATTAAAAATGTCGCAGAAATTCTGCCAGTTGACAGCTTATAGGCTGAAGTAAATTGGCCATAACTTTTTACTCAGATGTTAGATTTGGATGAAATCAGTGGCATTGGAAAGAAGACTCAAATAGATTTCATTTGATATATTGCAGCTCTCTCAGTTCATTATATACAGTAAATTATGATCATTGGAAGTTGACCCTGAAATGCTGAAAACTGGGCAACAGGCTATGCGTTTTGCTACTGGTTTGAAATCTAAACACGTCCTTATGCATTCTGAAAAATTCTGAAACTCACCTGATATGTACTATGAGCTTGTCCGATCATAACACAACTTGTCTGGAAGGTCATGAATTAATTCCCTGAAGTTTGAAATTTCAAAATAAACTAAGTGTTGAATACTTAGCTAAAGTTCTAAGAGCTAGGCTTCTTGTGATTAGTTTTGAAAGCTCTAACGACGAGGAAACTTTACGGGGCCCTACAACATCGTCAGAAATGTCATCAGAAACGTGACAGACCGTCAGAAACGTCGTCACCCTTTTTCAGATTAACATGCTGGAATAAAATGGGTATAACTCTTTGCTCCGGTATCGAATTTTGGTGAAATTGGTATCGTTGGAAAGCCAATTCAATTATCTATCTGTTGATAGATCATGAGATTAAAAATTTCAAGTATAATGAGAGATATTCTTGTTTGAAGTTGACTATACCAATATCCTTCCCAAGAAGTCAATCAATAAGGAATGTTTTGATTCACCCAATCGTTAGGACATCTTTAAGGCCTTAATACACACCATCCTTGATCAGAAAACAACCCAAAACATTATAATTTATTTCTCATGAGCTTGATTCATGGTTGCACTATTGGTTAGAGTCTCGGGGTATTACAATATACATGTGTATATGTTTTATAAATTAGTGTATAACTATATATATATAGTGTGTGTATATATTGTAGTATATTTTATTTAAAGTAGTACGCATATATTGAATGGTACGTATATATGTATATATATCTTCTATAGACGTATATATTTAACGTATACATGTGTATATGTTTTATAAATTAGTGTATAACTATATATAGTGTGTGTGTATATACTGTAGTATATGTATATTGTAGTATATTTTCTTTAAAGTAGTACTTATATAATGAATGGTACGTATATATGTGTCTTTATCTTCTATAGACATATATATTTAATGTAAACATGTGTATATGTTTTATAAATTAGTGTATAACTATATATATATAGTGTGTGTATACATTGTAGTATATTTTATGTAAAGTAGTATGCATATATTGAATGGTACGTATATATGTGTATATATCTTCTATAGATGTATATATTTAATGTATACATGTGTATATGTTTTATAAATTTGTATATAGCTATATATAGTGTGTGTGTGTGTATATTGTAGTATATTTTATTTAAAGTAGTACGTATATATTGAACGGTACATATATGTGTATATATCTTCTCTAAACGTATATATTTAACGTATACATGTGTATATGTTTTATAAATTAGTGTATAACTATATATATAGTGTGTGTGTGTATATATTGTAGTATATATATTTTGTAGTACATTTTATTTAAAGTAGTACATATATATTGAATGGTACGTATATATGTGTATATATCTTCTATAGACGTATATATTTAACGTATACATGTGTATATGTTTTATAAATTAGTATATAACTATATATATAGTGTGTGTATATTGTAGTATATGTTTTATTTAAAGTAGTACATATATATTGAATGGTGCGTACATATGTGTATATATCTTCTATAGACGTATATATATAACGTATACATGTGTATATATTTTATAAATTATTATATAACTATATATATGTGTGTGTGTGTGTGTGTGTGTCTATATATATATGTATATATATATATATATTGTAGTATATATATATTGTAGTATATATTTTATTTAAAGTAGTACGTATGTCATATATATTGAATGTTACGTATATATTGTAATTGTGTTTATGTGTATATATTTTTTTAATACTAATGTAGTATATACTATATATATAGTGTATATATATTGTTTAACGTATTTAAAATATATATATGTGGGTATATATAGTGTATATTGGGAAAAAATTATTTTTGACCGGGTTTGATCAGATTTTTAATCAGGTTTAGGTGGGTTAGACCAGGTTGGGATAAGTTGATCGATTCAGGGTTGTTTTAAAAATTTTTACTGTTGAACCCAAACCCGGCCCGGACCACTTAACTACAACCCAGCCCGGCCCGGCCCACAACCCGGCTAAATTTGACAGGCCGGTTCCGGGTTGACCCGGTTCAGCCCGCTTAACACCTTTACTTTGCACGTGTGTATCATGTTAATTATTGTGTATCGCAGTAATTTTATTTTTGGTTTCATATTCGATTCACTTTTTAGGTGTATTGTTGAATCTTGTTATTTGTCTATTTAAAAACACAATTATAAAAGATATTACAATTCTGAAATTTTACCATCTTTTGCACAAATTATGCACAACTTACTCTATTACTTTTTTTCATAACTAGTCTATTAAAACGATATCGCATGTTTATTCCTAAATACTTGCTATGAATTTTATATTTTTGAAATTAAGTTATATATCATGTTTAGCTAATTCCAAACCTTATGATTTTTTTGTGGATTTTGGATATCTTATTTGGGGTTTTTTGGGTTGTCCTCTTTTAGTTAGGAATGATTTTTTTAGAGTGTGAAAGAAAATTTTATTTTTATGTGATTTTTTTTGGTAATATAGTCAATATTTAATATTAGTAAAATTATAGAAAAAAGGTAAAAAGATAATTTTGTCTAAAGCAGAGACTTTTAATGAAGGGCAAAAAATTCAAACAACATTTTTAAGGCCCTTCACACTTTTAATATATTATTATAGATATAGATATAGATATACACGTAAATCATGTGTATGATGAAATAAAATTAAATAAGTATATTTTCATATATTTTAAGAGATGTTTTCTAATTCTTTTTACCATATATTTTGGAGTCTACACGAAGTTTCCGGTTATTTCTTCAGTTATACAAGGAAAAGGAAAATTACATTAATTCTCTTTTCCATATATTTAGGAGTCTTCCCATATATTATAGGAATACATAACTATTAATTCTCCTAATATTTCTTATCATATTAAAAAATAATTGAAGGAAATAAATAAAAAGACAATTTTGTCTATTACAAAGTTTTTTAATAAAGGGCAAAAGGTTCAAATCACTTTTCTAAGGGTCTTCACATTTTTAATACATTATATATATATATATATATATATATATATATATATATATATATATATATATATATATATATTATCTGCATGATTTCTCATAATATTTTAAACTGAATATTTTTTAAAAAATTATAATAAATAATTTAGCTAAATTTGATTTTGGTAGACTTAGAGTTTACAAAATAAATTGATTGACTATCATTCATCGGTTATGATATCTTTTTAAATTCATATTTGTTTATCAATGATTAAAATTATAATATTCACTGATCCCAAGCATATAATGTTGTCAGGTGATATTGTCACGATCCAAATACATCCCACACTACTCACTTGGTGGGAGAACCATCTACCTTAAAATGCCAACTCCACACTTAAAAGGGATAATAAAACTAATTCATCTATAAAATATCAAGTCTAAAGAAACAAACATAAGTACAACTGAAAAGCAGAACCATTTCTCCTAACCAAAACCATCTTTAGGAACCGAAAGTCATCTGTACAAAAACTACTAAATATTTTCATGAAAGAGATACGTCCCATAAACTAAAATGATAAAATAAGTTCAGAAATAAAGACTCTTTCATCCAAGAAGGATTCATTGTATCTCGAAACATATTGTTCACCCTTGAATCTGAAGTTAACTGCTGGAATTACAAGTGAGGTCTCGTAGGAGTTGCTGAAATATGCATTGCACTCATAAAAGTAAATACATGTGCAGTATCACCACATAAGAATAATAGTGTACTGGTAGGGTCATTAGGCCAACCCAAGATGAGAATATGAAAATATAACTAAGTTATAGTACAGAGAGTTAATTTATGTTTAATGAACATACACTTAGCATAACAAGCAACAATGAACAATTAGGAATCAACCAGCAAGTCAACATATTATCACTAATTCAAGTTTAGTCAAGCCAAGCCATAAACAAGTCAGGACAATTTATTAAGTATAAAAATATATTTCTTCAGTTCTCTCATGGAACCGTCAAACTCCCTTGACCCTTGTACATACACACTAAGGGATATATAACCACCCTGTAGCCATGACCTGCAGAGAACAATTACTGTTCAGGTACAACAATTCCAAAAACAAGTGTCTGTTAACCATGTTCCACCCAAAAGCCCCTAAGAATGTTTCAAATACCGAACATTCTATATTTAGCAAGTAAGATAGGTCAAAATCATATAACAAAAATAAATTATTTGCAAAGAACACATCACAACATGCGCTACAAAGTCATACTACAAAATGGTCAACATGCACATTATCACACCTCTTTCTCTTGGGTCGAAGGGTTTTTTTTTTCAATTAAAGTGACAACATTGAATAGAGATTATTTTATTTGTACAGTCACCATTTAAAATCGATTTATACTATTCCAAGTCACCTTCTTGAATTTCTAGTCAAAAGAAAGTGACTCTTTATTTTGGTCTGAGAATATAGAAGATGAGACACTGAATTCTATTAGCCTAAAGGAAGGTGTGAGACATCCCTAGAGTCTCGTGGCTCTAACATGGTCTCTTTTATCAATTTATACTTAACTTAACTATTTTGGATAAATTATATTTGTAGGTCTTGATTCGCTAATTTTTGATATACTAATAATATCTTTCTATACCTCTTGGATTAGGCTAGTGAAAGTTAATTTTAGAACGATCATTGCAAAGGTGCATAACTAAATCCTTGAGTTTTATATTTGTTATTAAGTGTATCAATAAAGATGTATAGTTGCATTGTTAATTGAAATCAAATTCTTCGGGCCTAAAGCTTATCTATCTTTAAAAAAGATTTATCCGTCTCTTGTAAACTTGAGACCATTTTTCTTATCCATGTTATTCTCTTTTCACTCTTTTCTTTCAAATTTTCAACGGGTCTTGAATTAATCCATAACTCACCTCGCTCCCTTACAAATGAATTTATTCCACTCTTTTTTTTTGTTGATAACCACGGGCGGATCTAGGGGCTCAAGTGGGGGTTCCTGAAAACCCAGTAACTTTTGTGCGGATCTAATATTTATATAGAGAATTCTAGTAAATATATAAGGATTATAAGTTGGGAACCCATAAACAAAGTAATTGTTGATCTAGTGAAGTAGAGGAACTTGTAAAAATTTTATTGACCTCTTGGTTGTGGGTTCCAATCTTCTTAGTTATTCTTTAGTTTTATTTGTATCAAATATGGATAACCCATAAACTTTAAATATTGCATCCGCCTCTATTAATAACGATAGATCTTGAATAAATTCACAACTCATCTCGCTTATCCATACTTAAGTATATTATTCAGGCCTTAAACAAAGAATCAGGCCCCGAGGAGTTCAACCAGTATTATTTCTATAGTATCCAAACATTGAAATAATAAAAAACAAATGGCCACATGGTATGTAACAAAGCAAATCAAATGCTATGCTTATCAAATATGTTTTCAAGATTTTTGACGTCTATTTTCAACTTGGCAAATATTTGCATCTTGAACAACTATTTTATTATTAAATTACTAGAATCCTAGATATGATCTAATTCTTGTACCAAATGATTAAATGCCATGTAACACGAGAACTTATTTAAAATGGTGGAGTGGACTAAATAGTAAACAACAATATTGCACCAGTCAACACTTCACGAAAATTTTATGTTAATCACATTACTAGATTACCTAAGATGTCACCAATTTCGAATTCCCATGTCAATTCATCCAAAATAATAACATCATTTGTCAATCTTAATGACTGAGTTGCCTAACTTAATAACATACGATTTTTATCTTAACAGACAAATCACTGAAAACAATATAAGCTTAATCACATTATTACATAGACCAACTTCAAATTTGAGATATATTCATGAATATCAAAGCACTAACAGTGGAGAGAGGAATCAAAATGGACCTTTTATTGAAGGAAAATCCACAAGTTTGGATCGTGCTCCACGAAAAAATCAAACTCAAGCCTTTGGAGCTTAGGACCGAAATTCTAACCTCAATAGGAAGCTCACTGGACAGACTGTTTTGAAAATATGCGGAAGAAAGGGTGATTTATCAGTGGAAGACGATGAAATGAGTAGAACAAATGGCTCACAGGGTAGAAGTTAAACCTTCATTTTCTCTCGATTTACACTTTAACTCTCTCTCTAATTATCTGATTTTATCTTATCTTATGCTTATCTCCAAAATACCACCCTATTCTCTCTGCCTCTCTCTATTCTCTATCTCATCTCTAATTCTAATGTATCTGCCTTATCTCATCTCTAATTCTAGTGTATTGCCTTTCGCGGTGTTGTCCTTTTTCTCCTTCTCTACGTGCATGCATTGTTTTTGTGTGTATGAATGTGCCCGTCTTCTCTTCTTTTTTTTTCCTCACGAATTCTCTTTGTGTTTTATATATATATATATATATATATATATATATTTAAGGTTTTGCATGCATGAGTTTTATGTTGTGGTTTACAACACAACTAGACTCTAATTTTCATGTCAACTAAACATGGGTTTAATAGAACAACTAACGTCAAGACTATCCCCACTTACATCCTTTAACACTAGTAACTTTAAAAAAATTATCTCATCTAATATTGAAACTGATCTAATTAACATTATTTTAACACGAGACAAATTACAAATAAAATGTAGAGCATAAACTTCATATATATAATTAACTTTCATAATAATTACTACACGAAACCATTTAAACAACTTTGATCATGCTTTGACTAAAATAACAACTAGAAAACAACTGAGTAAGAACTTGTGTGATGAATCAACCGGAAAAAGAGAAGTACAAATATCATCACCGGAAACCCGAACTCAACTCACCACTACTTTTCCATCTTTTTTCTCTTGTTTTTCTTCCTCCGTTTTCTGTTTTTCTATCTTTTTCTTCTTCTGTTTTTCTGTTTTTCTCTCTTTTTCTTATGAACTGATTTTTCTCCAAGTGTTTTTTGCTTATTATTGTTTTTCTTTCTTTCTTCTGTTATTGTTTGTCTATTTTTCTTTTATGCGCGCGTGTGTTCTATAGTGCCTGTCCGTGCATGTGTATGTGAGGGAGTTAGTAGGAGTTGGATTTTGGAGAGGTTCAGAACGTGTGGGTAATGGGTGTGTGAAGTGGATGTGAAGTTGTGGGAAGAATGGGACGTGGGAGTGAGGGATTATAGGATAGGAGAGCGGTTTGTTGGTTTTCCACAAAATTTTTAAGACTAAAAATGAAAGAAAACGTTATGTACAGATAAAGTTAAATGGCTACTTTGAATATGAAAACATAACTAAACAAACTACTAAAATTATTAGCTTATTTATTAAATCTAATTTAAAAAATATAAATTTTTAATATTTTTTTCGTAAAAATGAAAACAAAAATAAAATAAATATAAAATAGAATTTTTTCTAAATTGTGACTATTTTTTAATCTATTTTTTACAATTTTTAAATAAGACCTACAAAAAAGAAATAAAAGCTAAAATAAAAATAAAATAAAATAAATAAATGAATATTTAATGATAAAAATAGGTTGAAGCTTGGTGAGGATAAAAAATCGTGTGTCTATATTTGCCACTCTTTATCTGAGAACACGAAAAATTTTCATAGAAAGAAGTAGATGACAAGACAAGGTTTGACCCTACTGTTATTTAAAATGGAAAAGAAAAGAAGAAGGAGATTGACCCAGTCCTGAATTTGGACCGCCTACATATCCTGAGTTATAAGAAAATCAGATCGTATGTAGTTCAATGATGTGAAACAGAGAGAAGATGAATTAGAGGTCGGTTGAGGTCCCACCCAGTGTCTGGTTCACGACTCCTTTCTTTACATCAAACTGAAAGACAAATAAAAAAATAACGATACAAATGAAAAATTCTATCTACGCAGTTTTTCTAAAATCTTGACTTGAGTGGTGAGATGACCATTATTTTTCACTGAACTTCAAAAAGGAAATATTCCTCCATGTCGACTCTTAATATTGGAGAGGAACTTGAAAATCGACCCCATTCTTCATGTGGGCATTTGCTACTTCTGACTTTTAATTTGAAAGTCACTCTATTCTACAAGCAGGCTCCTGAACTTCAAATGAAAGTTAACCCTATTCTCTAGGCGGGTTTCCTGATCTTCAAAATTGAAAGTAATCCATGTTCACCAAAAGTGTTCCTGAACCAAAAATAAATAGTGAACTATGATAGTAAAACCCATTTTCAGGAGGATCATGCTAAACTAAATATTATTTTTCAGGAGGCTCCTGAATTGAGAAATAAAGTGTCCGTGAGGATTTTCACCAATAAGACTCTCTCCTTTTCATTTCTCTCACATTTTCTTTTTGATGATGAAAGAAAGTGATGCCCAAAATATGAAACATCATATTCCCATAACATGCTTAGCCTCGACATTCTCAAAGATTGATCTGAAGGTCTTTCTTTAGTTGTAACTTGGATTTCGGATAGGGTTAGAAAGAAAGGGTGACATAAAGCTCATATATAAATTAGGGTGAGACTTACAAATTTTGAAATTGAATCATAAAGAAAATAACTTTTGCCCTAGTTTCTTTTAAACTGGTTAACTTGAATTTTATACTTGGTTGGACCGAATCCCAGAGTAGGACTGCCTACGTATATTATCGTAGCAAGAATCAGGTCAAACATAGTTCAGGTAAGTTATTCTTTTGTTTTATTTTTATCAACTTCTTCCCATTTTTTTATTTTACTTTTGACTTTATTTCGATTCCAAAAAAGGGTACAAAAGAAAAATAAAATGAAAGCTCAAAAGGGGTAAAGGAAGGATGACAAAATATTGGAATAACAGAAATGCCTCCATTATAACAATCTTTTAAATATACAAGTACAAAATACATAAATAATAATTACAGTACATGAAGATTATACATAATATCTCTTTACTGCATCGACATTGATAGCCTTTTCTTTCATTTTGCCTTCTACATTGATCAAATATAATGTACCATTGGGAAATACTTTTTTTTGCCATGAACGAACCTTGCTAATTCGGGGAAAACTTGCCTTTAGCTTCATCTGAAGGGAGATGATGCACCTCAATACTAACTGACCGACTTCTAAATGTCTGGGACGCACTTTTAAATTATATGTTCTTGCCATTCTCTTCTGGTATAGTTGGCCATGGCATAATGACGTCAATTATTTTTCATCAATCAAGCTCAATTGATCCAATATGTTCTTGACCCTCTGATCATCATCAGTCTCAATTTCTACAATGAATCAGAGAGATAGAATCCCTATTTCTGCAAGTATAACCGCTTTGGTCCCATATACCAACGAGTAAGAATTTGTACCTATTGAAGTGCGAACTATAGTATGATAACCCAATAAAGTGAAAGGCAACTTTTAATGCCATAGCCGGGAACCTTGCATCATCTTGCGGAGTATCTTCTTAGGATTTTAAGTGCAACTTCTAAAACCCTATTTGCCTTTGCGTGATAAAGAGTTGAATTCCGATGCTGAATCTTAAATTGTTGGCATACTTCTTACATCAAATGACTATTGAGATTTATAACATTATCTGTAATAATTAACTTTGGGATACCGAATTGGAAAATAATGTTAAAGTGAACAAAATTTACCATACTTTCTTGGTCACCGACTTGAAAGTCACTACTTCCACCCATTTTTTAAAATAATCAATGGCCACCAAGATGAAAATATATCTATTTTATTCTTTTGGTTTAATTGGTCCGATCACGTCTATTTCTTAGGGCAGGAAAGGCCACGGAGAAACCATCGTATACAACTCAGAAGGAGGAAAATGTATTAAATCCCCATGTATTTGAAATTCATGATACTTATGGATGAAATGGACTGAATCTCGCTCTATGTTGAGCCAATAGTAACCCACTTGATCATCTTAGGTGGTTTTATACACTTTGATATCATTATTCTAGCTTATTTCGCCTTATTTTAAGAGTAATTCCTGTGCTTAACGTGCCGATATTGATATAGATAAGTATTTAAGTGTCCAAGTGCGTGATTACAATGTTCAAAGTATTTTTCAAACAAGTTTGTATTTAACTGAGTAATTTAGAGTTCAACCAAAAAAACTAGTTTTACTAGCTTGAGTTAGGTGTGCGTCTAGTTGATCTCGTTGGATTCTAATGTGTTTAATTTGTTTCAAATATTTTAAATGTGTAATTATGAGTGGAATAATTTTTTTTTAATGTGCAAATCTCAATTTGATCAAGTCTAGAGTCGGAATAATAAGTGGAAGATCATTACGAATTTGCCTTATTTTAGCTCTTGTTTTGATTCGTCGTTGAGAATATTGTGTTATTTTAATCTTTAATATATGGTGTGTGATATTGTAGGAGGATTTGTGAGCGAAACACGATGATATATTGATGATTTAAAGGTCAAAAATTTATTGTAAATACACTATAAAAGACATGGGCAAAGAATAAGACGTTCAACACTTAACCAAAATTTTGAAAGCAAATTTCAGTGGAGCAATGCTAACTCGACGCGTCGCGTCAATGATCCAAGCACAGTCAAATCAGCACCGACATAGACTTGCAAATTTTTATTAATATAATAAAGTGCCATGCGAAAATAGGGAATCTTTTGGGTGAGCATCTTGGAACGTGTGCCACCATTACAAATCCTACTATAATTAGTAATATATTATATATGCATATTTGAGACTTCTTGAATTAATTTGCTGGGGAAAGCTGCACACTTAGAGACCTGGTGCAAATTAAACTTTGGTGGGGACTTGGACATTATTAAATAGCTGGTCAACTATTGGAAAAAATTGGACAATCTTGGACAACCTGATACAGGGGACACGTACAGGTCAATTCGGTGGTAAACAAAAATTGTGGAGCTGCTACATGCTTAATTAGGTTTTTATTATTTTATTTAGCTTTTAATTTTTCGTATCATGTATTCAATTAATTGGATCATGATTATGAATATTAGTGGCTAAAAATCCTCCTTTCGGAGTTAAAGTCAAGAACATGATTACTATTATTTGGATTAAATTCATTTAATTTTGCTTATCATTATTGGTTGTTTGTTTATTCTTGTTTTAATTATTTTATAGATTGATCACCTATAAAATACATATATTGTAGACTTTTTGATCTCGGAAGAGGGAATAGAGAGATAAAACATTGGAATAAACAAAGTTTGAATTTTTATTTTTTTTATAAAATAAAGAATTAAACTTAGCGTCTTGTACAGAGATGTACTTAGATGCCTTAGTTGATTCAAACGTAGGATGATATATTTAATTCACTTAATTGGATTATTACATCACCCTCAATGATGTAGTTGTAATGTCCATATTAGGTAAAAGATTAGAGGTTGGGAAACCATGATCACGCAATTAACCCCACGAATCAACAACCAAGATAAGCAAATTAGCGAATGAAATTCAATAACATAGTATGATTGTTCGGAGTGCTTTAACCCTGGGTTTGACTCCATGGATTGTCCCAAGACTTATATTTTTATGCATTAGTTATTTTATTTTATTTTTAACTTACAAAATTACAAACTCTCTTTTTGTTTACTTTTTCTCAATTATTAAACTAGAATTGGATAGTCAGCGAACACAAGTTCCTGAGAGATCGATACTTGGGCTTTCTTGAAACCACTTTACTACTTGATAAGACCACTACACTTGTGTGTGCACTTGGGCGCTGTCAAGTGTTTGGCGCCATTGCCGGGGACTTGTTATTTGATAATTATTTATTTTAGTTTTACTTTTAGATTTATTTGGTATTTTTATGCTTGGTCTTGATTTTGTTATTGCAGGAAACAGGTTTTTGGTTGATAAGCTGGCAAGGTATCGGGAGTTAGTAGAACCAAGCCCGGAACCTGAGCAACTTTACCATCAACGAAGGAGAGAAACAATCCTTCTCCCTAGAATTCCTCAAATCTAAGAAGGCTAAGAGATTTCTGTTCCTATGGCTGAACAACAAGCAACCGGTAGGAAAGTTAGGGAAGTGACAGTCCCACTTCCAACGAACATGACTTCCCCAATTCAAAGACCAGTAGTTGGGGGAAATTTTGAGTTGAAACACAATATGGTGCAACTTCTTATTAGCAGTGGATAGTTTGTAGGGCTTTCATACGAGCATCTACAAGTCCACTTGCAGACCTTCATTGAGCTTACAGATGCATTCACTTCAATCGAGGTGACTCCAGATTATGTGAGGCTGACACTATTTCTCCATTCACTTTTGGGGGACTAATCCAATCACATCATAGGATGACTTAGCCAAAAAGTTCCTCATCAAATTCTTTCTATCAGGAAAGACTGCGAGACTTCACAGTGAGATGTGAACTTCAAATAAAGTCCTGATAAAAACCTCTATCATGCTTGGGAATGCTTCAAGGCTCTTCTTCGAAAGTGTCCACATCACCTACAGTCGATACTTGCTTACACTTTGTAGAAGCTCTTGATCACAATATGAAGATTTTCCTAGATTCAGCTGCAGATGGTCAAGTATTGGAGCTAACTTATGATGAGCTGTACACATTGCTGAACTGCATAGCATAAGAAAATCCAAGATTGACATTCAGATTCTAGAAGTGCCACAAAAAGAATTGTGGGAGTATTGGAGGTGGATCATTTCACAGCCCTATCTGCACAGGTTTCTGCAATATAGAATTTGATCAACATATCATTTAGTAGCATGAAGGTGGGAGCAGCACAACCTGCAGCCATAGTTAATGCTATCCAACAAGCTACAGGTTGGTGTAAGGTATTCGAAAATAGTGGTTATGCAGCGGCCATGTGTGCTTCAAATCCAAATTATGTGATGTATGTAGGCAATGCACAAAGATAAAATTATGGTAATGCCTACAACATAAAGTTGAGGACTCAGCCAACAAATCAGCCATGGAACGCCCCACAGCTACATTCCCAACCAAGTCAGTCAACTAGTAACATAAAGGAGATGTTAAAGCAGATCTTAGCTAATCAGACAGTTTGTTGCAGACCTAAAAAATTTACAAGCGGTTACTGGAAGTTTAGAGTTACAAGTGGGGTAGAATTAGAAAGCATTGAATACTAGGCTACAAGGTGGTTTTTCAGCTGACACAAAAACTCCAAAGCAGGTTGTGACAATCAACTTAAGAAGTAGTAAAGAGCTTCAAGGAGAATCTCCCAAGGCAACAAGGGAGGTTGATGCTGATAAAGTAACCAAATAGGTTTCCAAAGAAGTTGCTAAAAATTCAAAGAAGTTTGAGTACTTGAGACTAAAAGTTACTAAACCAGAAGTGAAGAAGACACTGCCATTGCCCTTCCCTCAAAGACAAATAAAAGAGAAGGAGGATGCCCTATTCATAAAGTTCTTTAACATATTCAAAGAGCTTTATATTAATTTACCTCTTTTAGATATTTTACAGAGTATGCCTAAGTATGAAAAGTACTTGAGGGATGTGGTGGATAAAAAGATAAAATTACAGGATGTAGGAGCAATAACACTCATTGAAGAGTGAAGTGCAGTAATGATACAAAAAATCCCTAAGAAATTGAAAGATCAAGGAAAGTTTGCCATCCCTATTCAAATTGGATGTAAAAAGGTTCATGCACTGTGTGAATTGGGGGCAAGTATAAATTTGATGCTCCAATCACTGTTTAAAACATTAGGCTTGGGAGAACCACTACCTACTACCGTGGTATTGTAGCTGGCAGATGGGATATTTACACATCTGGATGGAATAATTGAGGATGCCCTCATAAAGGTTGGTAAATTTATTATACCTGCTGACTTTACTGTTCTTGATTTTGAGGCAGATAAACAAATACCAATCATATTGGGGCGTTCATTCTTAGAAACCGGAGGGGCTTTAATTGATGTTAGAGAAGGCACGCTTAAGATGAGGGTAGATGATGAAGAGGTGGTATTTGATATTTATAAAGCACCATTTGTAAAACCCCAAATTAAAGATTTATGTATGATAAATGCTATTGAAGGGGAAAAGTGTGGGGTGGTTAGTCCATCAAAGACCTCTTTGAATTAACTGATTGAGCGGCCTAAGATGAAACCACTGTGTCTCAATATGATAAAGGTCGATGTAAAGAGAGATGGTGACTTTGAGAGTGTAGACTCAAAAGGCCTGAAACAAATGAAAAAATGGCTCCCAAGGAAGAGTAAAAGGGTGAAGAAATATGGCTGAGTTGATATGGGTCGTGCCACGACACTAAATTAGGCGCTTCTTGGGAGGCAACCCAAGTTAATTAGGTATATTTTCTTTTCATTTTTTTTAGTTCTATTTGACGTAGTTTTTATTTTTGGTTGAGTCACAGGTTAATGGGAAGTCTGAGTACCATAAAATTGAGCTTGAAGCATGGCGAAGAATGAATGTAAGGTCCCGTAGATCCGATGAATATAAAGATACTTCTAGCTAGGTCTAGAGGCCTCAGGGAGTATTTCTATTTCTTACGTTTAAATTCACTTTGGGGACAAAGTAGATTTTTAAGTGGGGAGTGGGGAAATTCTCAAATTTTGGCTCAATTTAAATTTGTTTAGGTTAGCAATAAGTGAGATATTCTTGTTGATGCTATTTTTGATTACATGCTGCAAGTGATTTTGTTTGTAAAAACATATTGATTGATGTGAATTACTATTTTTGAGACTCCTAGTCTTATGTTTATGACTCTAGTTTTATGGCTTAAATTTGAGTTCATGCTATGTTTAGTTGGGAGTCTATGATGATCCTATTGAGTTGTGCATGTTCCATGTATGTGTGAGGTATTTATATATTCTTTGTTGCATGAGATGTCTAGAACTTTCCCAGTGTGTGTGAAGCAAAATAAAGAGTGTGGGATTAGGAGATGATATAGGCATTTTTTTTATAGCCTTATTTTTCTCTTTACCTTTTATTTACCCTACCCTTGTGCATAATCCTAGTTAACCCCCATTGAAACTTTAGCTTTTTATTTGATAGCCTCATATGTAGCCTAATTTCTTCTTTGATAGTCCTTAATTTGATCTAAAAAGCTCCTAAGTGCTTTAAAAAGATTTAATTAGTAAGGAGTTTGAGAAATTGAAGAAGAAAAAGGTGAAATGATGCCCCAAGGTAATAGTTATTGGGGTATAATTTATGTGTGGTGGATGGTTGTGATATAATTTATGCTAAAAATATTATCATGATTGTGAAAAAAGAGAAAAATTGATTCTTATGGTAGTAAACTATGTGTTCAACAAATGTTTGTGAAAATGCTTAAAAGAGATGGGGCAAAAACAAAAGGTATGGATGAATGAATAAGTGTATTTTGGTTGTTGAAGATTGGTTTTAAATATATAATATAGTATATTAAAGTGCTTAGAGAGGTTAGTCACTATTCCCAAATAGTTCCTACCCGTCCCTTAGCCTATATTACAACCCGAAAATGTCCTAATTGATCCTAAGCTTTACATTCAACTATTAGTGAAGCATTACACTAAGGGCAAGCCTATGGTTCATTGTGAGTAACTAGTGAATTCTTTGTGAGAGTGACCGTAATTTGATTCTTGTACCCATTATGTTGTAAATTGCATTATTGTGAGTGATTATGGGAAACTCTCTTGTTGTGAGAGGCACATGTTTGATGAATGTGGGTGATTTGTATGATGTCCTTGATTGCATGATAAACATGAAAGTCCCACTTAGGTGAGTCAATTCTTAAGGCTAGGATGTTTTGAAGTAGTGTTCTTGAGCTTTCAATTGTGTAAATAACATGCTTTATGTAGAAACTTGCATTCTGTGTAGTCATTGTAGTAATAGCTTGAGTGTCTTGAATTTAGTAGAAGTATAGCGTCACCTCAGATTTTTATGCTTAGAGTAAAGAGTTGTTCGAGGACGAACAAGGATTTAAGTATGGGGTGATGATCTGAGGTGAGTTTATACACTTTTGTATCATTATTCTAGCTTATTTCACCTTGTTTTGAGAGCAATTCGTGTGCTTAACGTGTTGATATTGATATAAATAAGCATTTAAGTATCCAAGTGCATGATTACAATGTTCAAAGTATTTTTCAAACAAGTTTGTATTTAATTGAGTAATTTAGAGTTCAACCCGAAAAACTAGTTTTACTAGCTTGAGTTAGGTGTGTGTCTTGTTGGTCTCATTGGATTCTATGTGTTTAATTTGTTTCAAATGTTTTAAATGTGTAATTATGAGTGGAATAAATTATTTTTAATGTGCAGAGATCAATTTGATTAAGTCTAGAGTCGAAATAATAAGTGGAAGATCATTGCGAATTTGCCTTATCTTAGCTCTTATTTTGATTCATTATTGAGAATATTGTATTGTTTTAATCTTTAATATGTGGTGTGTGATATTGTAGGAGGATTTGTGAGCTGAATACGATAATAAATTGATGATTTAAAGGCCAAAAATTCTTTGAAAATACACTATAAAAGCATGAACAAAGGATAGAACGTTGAACACTTAACCAAAATTTTAGAAGCAAATTCCAGTCCAGCGACGCTAACTCGATGCGTCGAGTCGATGATCCAAGCACAGTCAAATCATTGCAGACATGGACTTGTCAATTTTTATTAATCTAATAAAGTGCTATGTAAAAATAGGGAGCATCTTGGAACGTGTGCCAGCATTACAATCCCACTATAATTAGTAATATATTATATATGCATATTTGGGACTTCTTGAATTAATTTGCTGGGGACAGCTGGACACTTAGACACCTGGTACAAATTAAACTTTGGTGATGACTTGGACATTATTAAATAGCTTGTCAACTATTGGAAACAATTAGACAATCTTGAACAACTTGATACGGGGGACACATACAGGCCAATTCGGTGGTGAACAAAAATTGTGGAGCTGCTGCACGGTTAATTAGGTTTTTATTATTTTATTTATATTTTAATTTTTCGTATCATGTATTCAATTAATTGGATCATGATTATGAATATTAGTGGATAAAAATTTTCCTTCCGGGATTAAAGTCAAGAATATGATTACTGTTGTTTTGGATTAAATTCGTTTAATTTTGCTTATCATTATTGGTTGTTTGTTTATTCTTGTTTTAATTGTTTTATGGATTGATCTACCCATAAAATACATATATTGTTGACCTTTTGATCTTGGGAGAGGGAATAGGGAGATAGAACATGGGAATAAATAAAGTTGTGGATTTTAATTATTTTATAAAATAAAGAATTAAACTTAGCATCTAGGACAAGGATGTACTTAGATGCCTTACTTGATTCAAACGTAGGATGATAGCTTTAATTCACTTAATTGGATTATTACATCCCCTCAACTATGTAGTTATAATGTCCATATTAGGTAAAATATTAGAGGTTGGGAAACCATGATCATGCAATTAACCTTACGAATCAACAACCAAGATAAGCAAATTAGCGAATAAAATTCAATAACATAGTATAATTCTTCGGAGTGCTTTAACCATGAGTTTTACTCCATTGATTGTCCCAAGATTTATATCTTTACGCATTATTTATTTTATTTTTAATTTACGAAATTACAAGCTCTCTTTTTGTTTACTTTTTCTCAATTGTTAAACTAGAATTGGATAGTCGACCAACACAAGTCCCCGAGAGATCGATACTTAGGCTTTCTTGAAACCACTTTACTACTTGATAAGACCACGTACACTTGCATGTGTGCGTGGACGCTGTCACTTGATATATTATCTTTTCCAAAACATACCCTCTCATATGCAATCCACAAACCCCAAAATGTATTTTTATCATGATATTTGAAGCTTCTTATCATATATACACCTTAAAAGATCCAAATTAGGTGTCCTCTTGTACAAGATTCCCCCACTTAAGAGAAATCTAATATCCAGTTACCGAATAGTTCTCTTTTGGTTACCATCGTCATATATTGGATATTCTTTAAATTTTATTTATTCTCTGA
This sequence comes from Capsicum annuum, assembly GCF_002878395.1. Taxonomy (NCBI): domain Eukaryota; kingdom Viridiplantae; phylum Streptophyta; class Magnoliopsida; order Solanales; family Solanaceae; genus Capsicum; species Capsicum annuum. The sequence goes on from NC_061116.1 coordinate 72,240,097, forward strand.
TATCATGGAAGCAAGGTTCCCCATCTAGGTTTTCTTCAAGCACATTGCAATACACATGTTGATCATGAATGTGTATATACAAGGGGTTAATATGAGTCTTTTCGAAATATTGAACAATCAAAGATAAGGCTGCCAAGGCATTGAAAATCTCACTATGAACTCTGGGAATATGTCTAAACTTTATCTATACAAATCGTCTAGAAATATCTTAGAAGCAGTCTCGATATGGTATGAGTTTTGAGTCATGAGTTTTCCAATCTCCCTAGATCTGGTGTACTCGCAAGTCTGAGTCCCCTAACACCAATAGTTCTCTAACTCCCATGTTAATAACTAGTCTCAAATCTAATATGCAAGCTTCATATTCTGCCATATTATTGGTACAATAGAATTGAAGTTGGGCTATTACAAGATAATATTGTCCTGATTTAGAAATAAGAACTACTTTAATTCTAACTCCTTTCATATTAGTAGCTTTATCAAAGAACAACTTCCAACCCGAGTAGCAATTATCAGAAATTATTCATCAATGCATTATATCTCTTCATACAAAAAATGTCTTTAGTGGCTCATATCCCTCATCGATTAAATTTTTATATGAAGGGTCTGCTTAAGCTTGGGCTTTCATTGCAGTTCGTGTCAAATAGACAATATCAAATTCTGTGAGCAATATCTGCCATTTTGCGTGTCTGCTTATGGGCATAGGATTCTGATAAATGTACTTTAAGAGATCCATACGAGAAATGAGGTAAGTGGTATAAGATGAAAGGTAGTTCTTTAGCTTTTATGCCACCCAATTTAAGGTGCAATGATGTCTTTTCAAGAAGAGTGTACTTATCCTCATGAGTGGTAAACATTTTGTTGAGGTAGAAGATGGCATGCCCATTTCTGCTTATGACATCATGTTGGCCCAAAACACAACCAAACGAGTTGTCTAAAACAAACTTATATAATATTAACGGTCTGCCTGGCTCTAGAACCAACACTATTGGATTTGATAAGTACCTTTTAACTCTATCAAATACCTCTTGAAATTCTTCAAACCATTCAATTTTAGCATTCTTCTTTAGTAACTTAAAAATTAGCTTACAGGTTGTTGTGAGTTGGGCAATGAATCTACTAATGTAATTCAACCTTTCAAGTAGTCTCATCACGTTAATTTTATTATTTGTTGGAGGCAATTCCTGAATAAATTTTTTATTTGAAGGATCTAACTCAATACCATACCGTCTGACTATAAACTCTAAGAGCTTTCCAAATAGGACTCCAACTACACATTTTGCTGGGTTAAGTTTAAGATTATATTTGCAAAGCCTTTCAAAGAATTTCCTACTATCTTTGACATGGTCAGACTGCTTTCTTAACTTAATGATCCGATCATCCATATAAACTTCAATCTCTTTATGCATCACATAATGGAACATATTGGTCACCACTCTTGTAAGTTTCTCTAGCATTCTTTAGCCAAAATGGCATGACTCGATACTAATAAGTCCCCTATGATGTGATAAATGATGTCTTTTCTGATTTTTCTTGGCCCATTATGATCTGGCGGCAACCTGCGTAACAATCAACAAAAGGTGCAAACTCATGCTTAGAACAATTGTCCAACAAAATATAGATGTTGGGAAGTGGAAACTCATCTTTTGGACTTGATTTATTTAGATCACAATAATCAACACATATATGAACTTTCCATCTTTCTTTAAGATGGGGACAATATTTGCTAACCAAGTAGGATATTGTACGACTTGAATGACTTTCACCTCAAGTTTATTTGTTATATCCTTTTTAAATATCACACTCTTGTCAGTTTTAAGCTTCGTTATCTTTGGTTTGACAAGAAGGAAAGCGGAATCTGTTTGCAACTTATAAATTATCAAATTAGTGCTCAAACCAGGCATATCATCGTAAGATCATGCAAGGATATCCTTGTAATCAACCAAGGCTTCGATTATATCTTTATTTTATTATGGTCGAGCATGTACACTTATCTTAGTCTCTCTAATATTTTCATGACCCCCCAGGTTAATTGCCTCAGTTTCATCTACATTAGGGTTTGACTTATTCTTAGACTGTTTGAAATCCTTGATTATTTCCTCTTTATCATATTCAACTTTTTTATTCATTGTTTCATGATTAGATTGAGTTTTAAGATCGGGCTGTAAATTCCACATGCATGACATATCACTAGAATTAACATAGAAAGAACTGTATAATAGAAAATCAATAAGTAAATATTAGACCTAAAATAGAACAAAAAAAATACATTTCATTGAAAGTAAAGATAGAAGGGTTCGAACAAAAGAACAAACAATATAAAGATTTGAATTACAACCCTAGAATAATTCAAATTATAGAAAGAAAAGCAAAACATACTACTAAAACTCCTTCTTAGTAGGGAAAGGAATGGCCTCCAAATTGTTGAGTACATTAGGGTTACTAAACTGATTGTACCTTTTCCAATTTAAGCCATATCAAATTTGATAAAAATGTTCTAAAGAAGGCCGATTAACTTTGTGTCGTCATCAAATATTTGCTGTGAGACTGGTAATGTGGAGGACCCAATAACACCGATTTTGATGAAAGACTCGTAAAGTGGAAATATTAGCTTAGTAAGTGACATGAATCTTTCTAAAGCAAGTGTTTTCAGTATTTCCATGGTGGTACCAATGTTTCATGAATGTATATGATATGAGGATGTAATGCTCATAACCAACCACAATAAGAAAATCCATATTCAACCAATATACAAACCACCTGAGCGAAAATCCACTCTATATTCCAACTATCCATGAAATCCATCCTAGTTCATATGCCAATAAAGTAGCATACGCCAAAATATACCATTGATACCACATTAGGCTTTTTCATCACATAAGATATAAGATATATAATATATTCACAAGGCCAATAATAACATTTAAGACTCCACACGATCACACATAGCAAATAATATCTCAAAACCACCAATTGACAATAATATAGGCCCCTACACGGGCACAACACGATAATAATATCTATTTTCATGATTAGCTCCCATACCCTTAACATGATTTTGTACCAATGTTAACTACCTAGCCTAGTCTGAAGAAAGTTAAGCCTTAACATACCTCACATGATGAAATCAAAATGAATAAGCCTCTATCACCGAGCTTCACCTCATATAAGAACCCAAAAATCAGATAAAATTCACAAATATTGAATCTACATGTCAAAAGAAATCCTACAATACCCATATTGCCCACTTTTGAGTCAAGGTCAAAATGGACCCCCAAAATGGGTTTCTGAAAAGGAAGGTTAAAATAGAAATTTTTGTCCAAAAATATATTTTTTCAGATTAAAGGAACTCATAGGAGAAACCCCTAGTAAAAATGAGTTGAAATTAGGGTTTGAATCAAAGAAATACTAATTTAGGCCTTCCAAGCCAAAATTCACAAATTCTACCTTTAAACCCATATTTAAACAAGATTTGAATGATAAAATCAAAGAAAAGTAGTTGAAATAGGAGTTTTAGAGCTTATGTAATCTTAGAAATGGATGGAAATGCCCAAAAACTCAATCCCCAAACTATAAGTCTCGAAAATGGTGAAGAATCATGAAAAATGAGCATTTAAATATATACCAGATGCCACTAAAGTGGACCATGGGCCGCTTTAGCAGTTGGCGCTAAAGTGCCCAGGTGCCACTAAAGCGGTACCATGCGAGGGTGGCAATCCACTAAAGTTCCTAGGTTACTGCTTTAGCGGAGCCTGCTTAGCGCCTTGGGCTATTTTAGCGCCAAAGGGCCTCTTTAGTGGTCACACTAGCTGTTGTGCACCAGCTGGAGACTTGGAGAATTCAAAGTCTCCGTGGACCCCTAGGGATTTATCCAAAATCCCAAGAACATAAACAAGCTATGCTACCCTATCAAATTCATCGCTCCGGCCTCAATGGCGATATCATATTTTTGAAAAAAATGTCATTTTCACAAAATAGAACCCCAAAACCTAATTCAACAACTTTCCAAATCAGTGGTTGGAATAAGACATAAAAGTCATAAAACCATGCCAATATGCTACTAACTTGAAATTAACATTACGGATCTATGGCACATTTGGTTTTGTCATATGATGCACCGGTCAATAGATATTGAACCTAGATCACTATAAGGATTTGCAAGCCACCAAAAACTACAAACTCCCACAAATCACATCGAAATGCATTAGAAACTATGCCAATCATCCCTATACCCAAAAGTACCACAATGCAACCACGAGAAAGGGTAAAATAGTCAAGTCACACAAAATTAAATTTTTCTAACAAATCACCAAAAGTCAGATCATTACATCATCCACTACTAAGGATCTAGTTCGTCAATAGGCAAGGGAAATACTTGAATTCGCAAAAAGCTAGGGATAATAATACACATATTAGACTTGACCTCCTAAGTAGTCTCATTTATAGGTCGATGCCTCCACTAAACCATAACCACCAGATTATCACTAGTATGTAACCGTCTAACATCGCTAGAAAAAATGGAGATCAGCTCCTCAACAAAAGGTAACCTCTCATCTAACTACACTGAATCCCAATGAATAACATGAGACTCGTCTGGAATATAACGCCAAAGAATAGAGACATAAAAAATTGGATGAACAACTAACGAATTTAGGGGTAATGCTAACTCATAAGCCACATCCCTAAAAGTTCTAAAAATCTCAAATGGCCCAATATACCTGGGGCTAAGCTTGAACCTCTTTCCAAACCTCATCATGCCCTTTATAGGTGACATACAAAGGAGAACTCGATCACCAATACTAAATCTCAATAAATAAAGTCTACAATCCGCATAGCAGTTCTGCCTACTCTGAACCACTCTAAGTCCTTCTTGAAAGAACTGAACCCTATCAAAGGACTCACAAAGAAAGTCCATACCTCAAGATCTAATCTCCAAACTATCAAAACAACCAATTAGAGAACGACAATGCCTACCATACAAGCCTTGAAAGGAGCCATGTCGATACTGGAATGGTAGCTATTATTATACACAAACTCTGCCAAAGCTAGATGTTGATCTTACTAACCACCAAAGTCTAACATACAAGCGTAGAGCATATCTTTCAAAACCTGAATAGTCCACTCTGACTGACTGTCAGTATAGTGGTAAAAGGTTGTACTAAGATCAACTCGGGTACCTAATTTCTCTTGAAAATTCTTCCAAAAGTGAGATGTGAATACTAAATCTTAATCCGAGATAATAGACACCGGCACATCACGAAGACACTCTATCTCAAGAATATAGATATGAGCCAACCTCTCAATACTGAAGGAAACCTATACCAGAATGAAATAAGTAGATTTGGTCAACTAATCCATAATGACCCAAACACTATTAGAACCATAAAAAGTATGAGGCAACCCAGTCACAAAGTCCATAGTGATCCATTCCTATTTCCACACGGGAATACGCAACCTCTGAAGCAATCCACCAAATCTTAAATGCCTGACCTTTATTTACCGACAACGAGCTACAAAATTTGCCACATCCTTTCTTATTCCAGTACATGAGTAATGCTGTCTCAAATTATGGTACATATTAGTCACTTCTAAATGAATGGAATACTTGGAACAATGAGCCACCTAAAAAATCAATCTAACGCAATTACCCACTCTTGGTACACAAACTCGACCTCATATCCCCAAAATACTATTTGGATCAAATGAGGCTTCCTTAGCCTCACCACCCAATACCTTATTCCAAATCACTCTCAGCCCAACATTATAAAACTGATGAGCTCAAATTTGCTCCATTAAAGAGACCTAGACTTTACTAATGACAAAACATAACTATCTGGTTAGCCAAAGACTGAAGCTCCAAGGCCAAAGGTCTCTACTGTGTCAAAAGATGAGCCAAGCTACCCATAGTAGTCAAATTCTTGATCAAGGTATGCATAACTACATTAGCCTTGCTCGGATGATAGAAAATAGTCAAGTCATAATCCTTAAGCAACTCAAGCCAATAACACTGCCTTCTGTTAAGATCTCGCTGAGTAAAGAAATACTAAAGGCTATGATCATTCGAGAAAATCTCATAACAGACTCCATACAAGTAGTTCCTCCGTAACTTCAAAGCAAAAATAACCGCGCATAACTCCAAATCATAGGTAGGGTAATTCTTCTCATGGGGCTTCTGCTGAAGGGAAGCATTGGCAATCACCTTACCCTTCTGCCTCAATATAATACCTAAACTAACACTTGAAGCATCAAAGAAGCTAGTACAATCCACGCCCTTCTTGGGCAGTGTTAAGATAAGAGCTGAAGTCAATAAATCCTTGAACTTTTAAGCGCTCACCTCACATGCTTCGAACTATTGAAAGGAAAACTTTTTCTAAGTCAACTTGGTCAATGAAGCTGCACTTAATGAAAAACCCTTAATAAAACGCCGATAGTAATATGCTAAACCAACAAAACTACAAATCTCAATAGGAAAAGTAAGCCTAGCCCAATCATAAACCACTGCAATCTTGCTCGGATCAACCATAATCCATCCTTTCTCACCACATGACCCAAAACTTACACTTAGATACCTTAGCATACAACTTCTTATCCCTCAATATTTGAAGCACAATCTGCAAATACTCCTCATGATTGGCCTCAATCTTGGAATAAACAAAGATATCATCTATAAATACAATAAAAAATAGTCAAGATATGGTCAAAATACCTTTCATCAACTCCATGAATATGGCTGGGGCATTGGTTAACCTAAAGTACATAACCAAGAATTCATAATGATCATACCGAGTTTGAACGGATGACTTCAGAATATTTAAAGCTCCAATCCTTAACTGGTAATACCCGAACCTCAAATCAATCTTTGAAAACACCAAGGCATCCTGAAGATAGTAAGATAAATCATTAATATAAGAAAGAGTATGTTTATTCTTAACCCTCACCTTGTTCAACTATCGATAATGAATACACACTAGGATGACCACTTGAGGCTGTCAAACTAGAAGACCCACTACCTGAATGTCACAACCTAAAATGCAAAGGGTTATGATGGTACTTATCTTCACGAACCTTGATAAGTAAGCCTATCATACAAACTGATACAAAAGAGAAATGATACTTAAATCCCAAGGCAAGGCTTCTAGAACAAAGCCAAACCATACAAGTACGATAAATACAAAAAGGAAGATAGACAAGAACAATAACATAACTCCCCAATACCTAATGTCAAAAGTGTAAGAGCTACTAATACAATTCATAAGTCAAATACATCAGAATATTCCAGTAGAAACAATATCTATCTCCTAATACTAGTAAAGACATAAACTAATATAGAAAGATAGAGGTGGAACCTAAACACTAAAAAGTCCAACTACTACTTAGAAAAACTCTAAAGGCACCTAAAATCAAGCCACGTAGGTGTACCCACACCAAAATCTATACTAAGAGGGAACAGTAGGGATGAGTGTGAACTACTTGTACTCAGTAGGTATCATAGACTGACCGAGCAAAATAGAAAATAACGCATACAAAATACACTCTAAGGGCACCTCACCTGTAATTAGAAATGCCCCATAATAGTAGACCATACCACTTGCACTAATAGTTCTATAATATCAACATATAAAACAACAAAACCCTAGAAAAGAATACAAGTATACATTTATACCACATATAGGCAAAGGAAAGGGAATAACATATACAAGAGCATCAAGTACAAGTAAGATAGGTTAGAAAAATGGATAGGTAACAAGTCAAATAGAATATATAATCATATCAAAAGCAAAATAAAGTAAACACACTAAGAATGATGATGTAATGCATAAGTTTTTTGCATAACCTTAAGCCCGTCACACAACTTCTATGACCATCACATAGTTTCCATATACACCTATGGTGTTAAAGTTAAAAGAAAAAGGATCCATGGGGAGTTCGTCAACCCAAATACAATCTATATATCTATATATCCTCCACGGCACATCCCTCGAGAAAGGTTTTATAAGATGTCATATTTTCAGTCATAAAAGGTATTGCTAGTGTTTCCCAGTATTTCCACGGAGGTACAATTATTTTATGAATGAGTATAAGGATGCAATGTTCACAACAAACCATAGAGAGTATTTCCACAACCAAACACAATAAGTATTTCCACAATCAACCAATATACCATCACGTGAGACAAATATCTATTCATTATTTCCAACCATTCAAGAAATCCAACATGATTCATATGCCAATAGAGTATGAATGCATCACAACACACAATTGGTACCATAACACATTTTTTCACCAAACAATATGCAATTATCATCATGTATACAAGGCTATCAATATCACATAGGACCCACACAGTCACACATAGCACATAAAGTTCCAAAACCACCACATAATATCACACATAGGTCCCACATGGGCATAACATAATATGATATCCATTTTTCATGATTAGTTCCCACACCCTTAACATGCTTTTGTATACAAATTTACTACCCAGCCCATTATGAAAGAGTTAAGCCATAACCTACTTTGAAAGTCAAAAATCAGTTCACAACACTTCAATCCCAAAGCCTTACTCCTTATGAATGGACCCAAAATAATCTAAAACATCACAATATAGAATCTACATATCAAAAGAAAGCCAACGATACCCATATTGCCAAATTTCAAGTCGAGGTCAAAACAGATCCCCAAAAAAAGTTTTGAAAAAGGCAAAATTCTAACTTTGATTCAAAAATATGTCCCTATGTCTTTAGGAGTTTACAACTGAAAACCCAAGCAAAAATGAGTTAAAAATGAGGTTCAAATTGAAGAAAACCTATTTTAAAGCTTTACCAGGTAAAACCCTTGAAATCTATTTTAAAATCAATAATTGAAGTTGTTCTGAAGATTAAATTGAGGAAAAACTAATAACTATAGGGTTAACACATCATCCAAGTAAAAAGGGGTAGAAATTAGGGTTTATTTTGAAGAAATATAAATTTGAGCTTTCCGAGCCAAAATTCCCTATTTACACTTTCAAATCTAGGTTAAAACAATAATTTAATGACAAGGATCGAAGAAATCAATTGAAATATGTGTATTGGAGCTTACCCAAGCATAGAAGTGAAGAAAATAGCTCAAAATTCCGAATCTATAAGATCCACATCTAAAAAATACTGAAAATAATGAAAACATGGGTATATATTTACCCAGCTATCGCAATTGTAAAATAGGATCGCAATCGTGGAACCTTGCCTAATAGAGGTATTGCACAATCGCGAAAGGGGTGTCGCAATAGCGGCACTCTATCTACTGCCAAATTGCTATTGCAGCATAAGACAAGCAAACATGATGCACCAACTAGGGACTTGGTGAATTTCTAAGTCTTTGCGGACCCCTCAGGATTCATCTAAAATCCCGTGAATGCAAATAAACTATGATACTTCTATCAAATTCAACGCTCCGGACTCAATATGAATATTAAATTTAAAAAAAAAGACGTTTTAAAGAAGTTGAACCCCAAAACCCAAAATCACAACTTTCTAAATCGAGGGTCGAAATAAGATTTAAAGCCATAAAACCACACCAACCATGTTACCTCCCTAAAATTGACATTCCAGATCTATTAGCGTAGTCTATTTTGCCATGCATAGCACGGATCAGAGGATATCAATTGAAATTAACTATAAGGCTCTCAAAGCTGCCACAAATCACAAAATCACATAAATGGCACCCAAATACATTGGGAACCCTGTCAATCATCCCCACACCCCAGAAATACCACAACACAACCACAGGGAGGGGTAAAATAACAAAAACACACCAAGCACATATTTCACATATTTCATAAAAATTTAGGTCATTACATCATTCGCCACTAAATTCTAGTTCAACCTCAAACTAAGGAATAGAAATACTAGAATCAACAAATAGTTGGGTATAGGAATTATGCATATCAAACTCGACCTCCCAAGTAGCCTTATCTACAGGTCGATGCCTCCACTGGACCTTAACCGTAGGAATAACTCTAGAGCGCAATCGTCGACATCCCTAGCCAATATGGATATAGGCTCCTTAATGAAAGACAACCTCTCATCTAACTGAACTGACTCCCAAGGAATGTCATGAGACTCATCCAAAATGTAACGGCGAAGGATAGAAACATGAAAAACTGGATGAACAACTGTTAAATCAGGGGGTAAAACTAACTCATAATCCACATAGCCAATAGTCTGAAGAATCTCAAATGGGCCAAGATACCTGGGGCTAAGTATGACCCTCCTCCCAAACCTCATCACACCCTTTATGGGTGAAACTCAAAGGAAAACATGATAACTACCTCTAAAATCTTAAGGAATGAAGTCTATAATTTGCATAACACTTCTGCATACTCTAGGCTATATGAAGCCTATGCTTGATGATTCGGACTCTGTCCAAAGACTCACAAAGAAAGTCCGTACCTCAAGGTCTAAGCTTAAAAACCTCTAACTTACCAATTGGAGAGAGATAATTCCTATTATCCAAAGCCTCAAAAGGAGCCATATTTGTAATACCCCGTACTTTTACTAGCTTAAATTCATCCCTAGAATGTTAAGAATTTGATTCAAAGATGAATACCATTTATTTAATGTGGTATTTTCAATATTTCAACTATTCATTGTGTGGAAAATTGAATAAGATTTCCATCGATACCAAATTTGCCTAAATCTGACACTCGGTGAAGGAGTTATGGCATTTCTAAGTTGACAGTATATCACTTAGACTCTCAGCACATTGCCGAGCTTAGCGAATTGGCAGTTGTCAAATTTCAGTGAGACTCCGCGATTCCACCGCATCACGGAGGAGTCTCATTTCATATTTTTCAATTTCCAACAAGCCTACGTAATAGTGGCGCATCGCGCTAGTTGCCAAAATGGCAAAACTATAAGGCACCGCGATAGTTTTGCATCGCGGAGAAAGCCAAGTTCCCACTCGTCCTTTTTTAGTGAGCCACCATGATTGTGGCGCATCACGGTGGCCAGCTAAATTGGGATTTTTGGTCATTTTTTTAGTTCCGTTTGGGAGTTTAAAGAGGGTATTTTGGTCAATTCTTAAGGCCTCAATCCATCTTAAACATAAGATTGATCACATTTCCAAGCATTCTTGCTCACTCTTCATTATTCTCTTCAAAAGCAAAACCCTTGAAACCAAAAGCCCCTTCTCCAAGAAATCAAATTCCACCATAGATTCTCCAAGAAAGCTTTAGATTGAAAATTTCCAAGACAAGATAGTCAAGACCTCATCTTCAAGAACTTAATTAGGAGTAAATAACTCAAAATTCTTCATCTAATCATCTACCAAGGTATGTACGGTTTGAACAAGGATAATTCTTTCATCCTTGTGCCCAAAACTTTATTTTAATTACAAATTTACTGCAACTTATATGATTTTCCATGAAATTCAATTTAGGGTTTATATCCATTATCATTATTTACAAGATTTTGAGATTTCCCATGATTTAGAAGTTGAATTACATGACTATATTTGTATTTCTATGTATTATGCAGTGATTTCCAGATTTTATGATGAATTATAAGTGTTTATATTATGAAGCATGAATTTTTAGATGTTTTAACATGAGATTGATGCATGGATTGTTAAGCCCCCTTTACGATTGTTATTTTGAGATTGTTTATGCCATGAGCACCCTCAGATAAGATTATTCATAGATTTTGATAAAGATTTGACCTTTTGGTCCTAAGCTAGGATAAGAATGCACTTTGTTCAAATAACTTGAGATTTAAAGAAAGAAAAGCATAATTGGTTTTCTTGTAAACCCTAGTCTAGTTTTGAAGTGGACTTAAGATTTTAAGCATAAGAATGGGAGTAGTATTTAGCACCGAGATGGATAGGTTACTACAACTTCATACCCCAAAACTACGTGCCAATATGGGATTCAAATTATTCCCACTTCTACATGGATGACTCAGATTGTGATCACATTAGATAGAAGTTCTATTCCGATGGCAAGGGTAGAACAACCCTACCTAACGGGGGCCAGTCGTGGGAATCCATGAATGCTCACATGGTGTATGTCGGTAGAAGAACCTCCCAACAGATGTCCCCTACTCTTCAATAGTCTATTGATTTAAAGATTTAAGATAAAAGCATATGTTTTGGAAGTTTTGGTTTTAAGATTTTAAGCCCTAAGATAAGGTATTTTCTAGATTTTAGAAAACTAAGTTTAAAGGCTCACAAGTTTTACTTAGATTATGTTTTACAAAAAGATAAGAGTTGCATATTTTAGTTTTCAGATTTCAGACTTAGATGTGAGTCCTTTCTACACTTAGACAGTATGATTTAAAGACAAAGTATTAGCACAACTTTTAGAACTAAGTGTTATGGCTCACAAGATTTACAAGTATGATTTGTTTCTCATGATTATTATTTTTAGTATATCAAATATTCCATCTTATGTGAGTCATTTACATTTAACATGCATTATTTTACAAGTTATAATGATGAAATGATGTTTTAATTATCCATTTCACCCCCATATACTTAGTACATCCTCAAAGTACTGATCCACATATATGTCTATGTGCTATATTGTCTCATAATATAGGTATCAGCTTAGTTGTAGCATGTATACTATATTCAAATAGTTACAGATTCCAGCCAGCAGATGAGAAGTCCTACTACTTCGGTAACTTTAGTTAGATATCATTGATGTACTTTATTTTCTTATTCATATGTATTGATTAGTGATAGTTGGATTCGTTTCCCAGCTATCTATAATCAGTATAGTAGAGGCTTCACAGTTGTCAGCTAAAGTCAGTTATGTATTTTCAGTCCCTCTTTCAGACTTTTTTTCAGAATGTAGAAGTTGTATTGATATTGTATTTTTCCCAGATTCCTTCATTATTGTGTTTTCGCACAGTAAAACCAGTCGTTTTATGCATATCATTCAGTTGCTTATGAGTTATGCCAGTAGAAATGTTAGCTTGGGATCACTTGTGGTCCTAAGCACCGTGTGACATCTCAGGACAGATTTTTGGGGCTTCATATTAGAATGGTGTCTATTATTATACACAAACTCCACCAAGGCTAAATGATACTCCCACTCTCCACCAAAATCCATCACACAACCGCGGAGCATATCCTATAAAACCTAGATAGTCTACTCTGAATGACCATTAGTATGGAGGTGAGATACTGTACTAAGATCAAATCGAGTACCCAACTCATCCAAAAAGATCTTCCAAAAGTGATAAGTGAACCCAGAACCTCGATTCAAAATGATAAACACTGGCATACCTTGTAATCGCATAATCTCTCGAATGTAGATAAGGGCTAACCTCTCAGCACTGAAAGAAACCTGCACCAAAAAGAAATACGCAGACTTAGTCAATCAATCCACGATGATCCAAACACTATCAAATCCATGAGAAGTGCGAGGAAATCTAATCAAGAAGTCTATAGTGATCCGTTCCCACTTCCACCCAAGAATAGGCAATCTCTAATGCAATCCACTGAGTTTCAAATGCTCATCCTTCACCCGCTGGTAACAAAGGCAATGAGCTACAAAATCTGCTATATCCTTGTTCATACCACCCCACCAGTAATGTAGTCTTAAGTCATGAGACATCTTAGTCACTTCTGGATAGACGTAATACCTTGAACAATGGTCCTCTTCAAAATCAATCTAATATGATCACCCACTCTTGATAAACAAACTCTGCACCTAATCATCAAAACACCATCAGAATCAAGTGAGGCTTACTTATCCTTACCACTTTATAGTTTATCCCGACTCAACATCAACTAAACATCATCAAACTGATGAGCTCAAATTTACTCCATCAAAGAAGACCTAGCCTCTACAAAAGACAAAACACACCCAGGTTTAAAATATCAATCCTAACCATCTAGTTAGCTAAGGAAAGAACCTTCAAGGACAAAGGCCTATTCCTGTTAAAAAGATGTGCCCAGCTACCCATGCTAGTTGACTTTTGGCTCAACGTATCTGCAACCACATTAGGCTTTCCCGGATGATAAAGAATATTCAAGTCATGATCTTTAAGCAACTCAAGCTAATGACACTGTATCATAATAAGATCTCACTAGATGAAGAAGAACTGAAGGCTATGATGATTCGAGAAAATCTCACAATGGACTCCATACAAGTAGTGCATCCACAACTTCAAATATAAAACAACTGCGTATATCTCTAAATTATGGGTAGTGTAATTCTTCTTATGGGGCTTCAACTGACGAGAAGCATAAGTAATCACCTTATCCTCCTGCATAAGCATAACACCTAACCCAATTCATGGATCATCATAAATATCAATAAAAGCCTTGCCCTCCTATGGCAATGTCAAGATAGGAGCTGAAGTAAAAAAATCCTTGAACTTTTAGAAGCTAGCCTCACAAGCATCACACCACTGAAAGGAAATTTTCTTCTGAGTCAACTTGGTCAACAAAGCTGCCATAGATGAAAAACCCTCAACAAAACGTTGATAATAACTTACCAAGCCAATAAAACTTTGAATCTTAGTTGGCAAAATTGGTCAAGACCAATCACGAACCACTCCAATCTTGGTTGGACTTACCATAATACTCTCTTTAGTCACTACTTTACCCAATAAAGAAACTAACTCCAACCAAAACTTATACTTGGAGAACTTGGCATACAACTTCTCATCCCTCAATCTCTGATGTACAATCCATAATGCTCCTCTTGCTCAGCTTTACTTTTGGAATAAAAAAAAATATCATCCATAAATATAATAATAAAGGAGTTGAGATATGGTCGAAACATTCGGTTCATCAACTCCATGAACAAGACTAGGGAATTGGTTAATCCAAAGGACATGATCAAGAACTGATAATGACCATATTTAGCCTGAAAATTTATCTTCAGAACATCCAAAGATCTAATCCTCTATAGGTGATACTCGAATCTCAAATCAATCTTCAAACACACCGTGACACCCTGAAACTGATCAAATAAATCATCAATATAAGGAAGAGGATACTTTTCTTAACTATCACTTTGTTCAACTATTGATAATCAATATACATATGCATAGACCCATCCTTCTTCTTTATAAACATGATAGGGGCACCCCAAGGTGACACAATAGGTTGGATAAATCCCTTATCCAATAACTCCTGCAAATAATCCATCAATTTCTTCAACTCGAATGGGACCATCCTATAAAGAGGAATAGAGATTGGCTTAGTCCCCGACTCAACATCAATAGAAAAATCCTTATCATAATCCAAAGGCATACCAAGCAAATCTATAGGTAACACATCAATAAAATCACAGATAATATAAACAGAATCCAAAGAAGGAGGTGATAAAATACTAGTATCATAAATATAAGCCAAATAAAACAAACATCCCCTCTCAATCAATCGATTAGCCTAAACATAAGATATAACCCTCTTAGGACCCGTATGAAGTGCACCCTTCCAGGCTATTCTCGATATACCGACAAAGCTAAGATCATAGTCTTAGCATAAAATCTATGATAGCATAATAAGGAGCCAACAAATCCTTACCCAAAATAATATCAAAATCAACTATATCTAACACAAGCAAATCTACCAAAGTCTCATGCCTAGAGAAAGTCACAATACAAGATTGGTACACCCAATCTACTATGAAAGAATCTCTTACTGGGGTAGATACTCGAATAGGCATGTCAAAAGGATCACTAACAAAATTAAAACAAGAAGCAAAATATGTAGAAGCATATGAGAAAGTCGATACTGGATTAAATAACACAGATTCAATTTTGAAACAAATAGGGATAATACCTATGATCAAAGTATCAGAATCTTTTGCCTATGGTCTGGAGGGTATAGCATAACATTGTCTACTAACTGGGTGAGTAGCCCTATGACCACTACCATGAGCACCACTGCCTCTACCTCTCGCATCTCTGGTAGAACCCCTACCTTCCATAGCTAAAACAAAAGTAGCTCTAATCACACGGTGGGGACAATCCTTGGCCAAATGACCAATCTCATCACACATAAAGCAACCTCTACGGCCCAACTCAATAAGATAAGGAACCACTTGGCATGGATGACCATGCTAAACTACTAGACCAGAAGGCATCTACCTAAACTCTGCAAGGCTGCCTGCACCAATCTACCATAATACCTACGAGAACCTTAAAACTATCTACCTCAAGAAGCCTGACCTCTAAATTCACCAAAATGATGCACCTTCTTGGCACCTCCCTGAGATGCTCATAGAATACCCTTAGTCTTCTTAGCATGATCCACTATAATTTGGAAGGACATTCCAAATATAACAATCTGAGACATAGATAACTAAAGAGAGACATCAAAACCCTTCACAAACTCCCAAATCTTCTCAAACTCAGTGGAAATATTGATATAAAAATATCTGAACAAGGCATAGAAGGGTGCCTTATACTCTAAAATAGTCATGAAGCCCTTCTCTAGGCAATCAAACTCATCTTTTATTTGATCCCTCAGAATGTAAGGCATGAAACTCTTTAAAAAGGCATCAACAAACTGATCCTAAGTCATATTAGGAGAATCAAGAAATCTATATACAACAAGTAACTTTCACCAATCTCTAGCAATACCTCTCAACTGATACGTAGTATAAGCAACCCCATGTGACTCAAGTAAACCCAAATTATACAACTTCTCTCAATAATTAATTAGGAACTCATAGGCATTCTTGTCCATAGCACCACTAAATCTAGGAGAATCCAAATAAGAAAGTATTTCAAACCTCTTCTAATCCTCAGAAGACATAACTATACTCGCGATAAGAGGAGGCATAAAATATGGAAGGTTGGGATCCCATCTAAGGAGGTAACATAGATAAAGGCTAAACTCCTAATCTCGGAACACTATACTTAGATATCAGTGTTAATGAAAGAATATTACTTAGGGTCTTAGGAGTACCCAAAACAAAAGTAGGCACCACAAGAGGATCTACATAAGAGGATAGAGGGCTACCCGATATAACTAAAGGAGAACCCTCTAAGCGGGTTAGCAAATACACCAATAACCCCTCCAAATCTAGGGCAGATAAACTTTGAGGATCTGGAACTGAACCTATACCCCTAACATACTCAACATGAGGCTTGAGGAAGAGTCCCCTAGAACTCATCCTAGATAGAGCTAATCCATGAGCCCATCTACTCCCTCGAGTCCATCTATGAGTCGAGTCTTTCCCTCTGGGTAAAGGCTCCACAGCTCTACTTTCACAAGACCTAGTCAACACCATCTACACAGGAAGAGTGAACACAACTCAAATCAAAAGGTATAAAATAAATTCACAGAATAAAGAACAAAATAAGGGAAATTTCCTAACGATATCCTATAACCTCTCAAATATAGATACAAACATCTATGTAATGATATGCAAGACACTATTAGACATCTCATTATTACACCATTTAGATTAATAAACCTGGTTGCTCTGATACTAATTTATCATGACCCAAAATGCAAGGGTCATGATGGCACTTTTTGCGACAAACCTTGATAAGTAAGTCTTTCACATAAATTGATACAAAGAAAAATGATACTTAAATTCCAAGGTAAGGATTTTTTCTAGAACAAAGCCGAACCATACAAGTATGATAAATTCAAAAAGGAACATAACATATAACAATACCACAACTTCCCAAAACCTGATATCAATATTGTAAGAACTACTAAAATAATCCATGAGTCAAATACATCATAATATGCCAATAGGAACAATATTTTTATCTGAATACTAGTAAATACATAAACTAATACAAAAAGATAGAAGTGAACCCTAGATACATAAATGTCCAGTTGCTACCTTGAACAACTCTAAAGGCACCCAAAATAAAGCCATGTGAGATATATCCACACCATAATCTACATTAAAAGGCCATAATAGGGATGAGCATGATCCACTTATACTCAGTAGGTATCATAAGCCGACCAAGTAAAGTATAACATACAAAATACACACCAAGGGTACATCATCTATAATTAGAAAATATCCCACAATGGTATCCCACACCACTTGGACTAATAGTTCTATAATATCTATATATAATACAATAAAACACCAAAATAAATTACAAGTATACATTTATACCACATATAAATGAGAGAAAGAGGAACAACATATACGAGAGCATCTAGTATAAATAACAGTGGTAGGTAATAAGTCAAATAGAATATACAATCATAAAACAAGCATAATAAAGTAAACATAATAAGAATGATGATGATGATAATAAAGATGTAATGTATTATGTTGTCACACAACCTCGAGGACATCGTATAGCCTTTAAGACCATCGCACTATCTCCGTATACACCTATGGAGCTAAAGCTAAAAGACGTAGGACCCATGGAGTGTTCATCAACCATATACAATTCGTATATCCATAACTATACCCTAAAACATCCCTCGAGAAGGTTTTTATTAGATGTCACTGATGAGTGGTGAAGTTACCGCTTATTTGCATTTAATTTTCGGGCACACAACTATGATTTGAATACATAAATGAGAAAACAATATGATTAAATGCACAATTTTCCAAATTTTATAGGCATACAAGTGATGAGATTAGAAGGATGTGGAATTGAGCTGAAAAGAAACAAAGAGAAGAAAAAAGTGCACAACTGAAGGACGATTTACAAAATCAGGCTCAATTACTACGATCGTAGTCTAAAGGCCATGTCCATGGATTGTCTAGATAGTCATCAACCGTGATTGCATGGATTTACCCAAAGTCATGGTAGCTACAATCACGACAAATTTGGTGAGATCACGACAACACAGGATTAGGCTTAGAGGCAATTTTGTGATTTTCAGCAGCCGACCCCAAATCCTTTAAAAGCCTAAAACTCCTTCCCATTTTGGGCATTATAGACACTTGGAACATTTTGAATTTGAAATTCAAACCCTTAATTAGGCTAAAATTGTATTTGATTTGGGAATTTTTTAATTTAGTATTTTTGAAGAATGGATGCTTTAAACAACCCTTATGGTATAATTTTTTCTCCTTTCTTCATGATTAGCTTAATTTAATTATCTTGGGATTATGTTGAACTAAGGTGCAATTAGTTGTAGGTTATGATATATTCGTATATATGGTAGTTAGTTGATGATGGGTTTTACTATTGCTTGATTAAATTGGTTGGTATTTGTGGGTAAAATCCCCTAATAATCAAAATGGGTTTGGGTAAAATTTTGGAACCCTTATCATCTTTGAAAAATGGATATGGGAACTAAGGCAAAATAGATGATTAATGGGTAAAGTTTGCCAATTTTCACCATCATAGACATAAGGGTGATTATAAGGTTGACTATACCTTGGGGATCATCTTTGAAATAGGGATACCCAATTGAGGTAGTAGGTGAATTTAATTAACACACTTGTTAGGTGTCCTAAAGGTTCAATAAGTGAAATTGTTAAGGTTTTGTTGACAAACTAGCCTCAAGGATCCTAAACCTAGCCTACCATATTGTTAACTACTAGCAAGTACACCAAACCTTCATATACCCATGTCTAATTTGAAATTAGGTAGACATAATCCCAAGACTCTTCCCATACCATAGTTAAATTACAATTATTGTGTAGTTTGTGGAATTGAGTTGTTATTGACAAGCACTCTCCCAAAACCAAATCACCCATTTTAAATTATGCTTTTTACTTTATCTGGACTTCGGGTGTTCTCTTAGTAGGTTTTAAGACCCATAAGACTAGAATTCTAATTCACTCCTTGTGGATTCGACCTCAATGAAAGTTGAGATATTGACAACAACCATCCTCTACCAAATTACATGGTATAAATGAGCGTTATCAAAATAACACCATTATCAGGGAGTGAAATTTTGTTTTCAGTTGTGCGGTGTTGATTCTTACTTAGGGTATAATCATAGTGGTGTGTATTCATTTTGGTTGTTGTTGTTGTTTCATTTTAGATGATCTTCATAGTACAAATAGAACCATGAGTGACAATACTAGTCAAATCGGGTCTTTTGATGCCCCTCTTGCCGATGAGGAGCAACTCAATGATGTTGGTTGTTCAAGTACTATCCATATCCCACCTACTCATGGGAATAGTGTCTTTTATATCACAAGCATCATGTTGCATATGAAACAAATAAAGGGAATTTTTGAGGGAAAAATCTATGATGACCCCAACTTGCATTTGAAGAACTTCATCAAAGTGTGTGAACCTTTTGATATTACACACATAACCCAAGAGTCCATCCAACTTAGTCTCTTCCCATTTTCTATAATAGGAGATGCGGTATTATGGCTTCAATCACTTCCAGTTGGGTCAATTACTTCTGGTATGAACTCACCGCGGTCTTGCTTTACTGATATTTCCCGCCATCCAAAATTCTCCAATTACACAATGAGATTACGAACTTCAGGTAATTAAATGGAGAACCCTTGTACGAAGTATGGAAATGGTTCAATGAAAAACTCATGCAATTTCTCAACCACGAGGTCACAGAGAAGGCATTCTTTAAATCTTCTACTAGGCTCTTGATCCTCTCAACAAAACCATGGTAGACAATGCGGTGGGGGGCTCTCTTATGAAGTTAAATTATTATATGGCTTCAAATTTTCTTGAGGAAATTACCAAGCAAAACTGGGAATGGCATACTCAGGATGCCAAAGTGCCAAAAGGGTCTCCTACTACCTCTATTGTTAACAAGGAACAAAGAAAGAGAGATGAGGAAAGAAAGGAGAATATGGTAAGAATAATGACTCAATTGGAGCTTTTGATGAAACATGTGATGGGTGCACTCACAAAGGCAGCAAATGTCATAGCGTCCAAGGTCTATAATAAAGAAGAGGTCAAGAATCTTGATAAGGAGATTTGGTATTTGGCAAATTATTCAGGGGATTCCCACCTCACCTATCAAAGCTAAGGCAGGTACCAAGGTTGGATGGATCATGAACATGATCGTGATTAGAGGGATAGAGATCACAATTATGACTATTATATGCCTTCTCATGAATGGGAAATAACAAGGATGGTAGCACCGTCTACCTTGATAAATATAAAATCAAAGATATGTTAGCAAGGATTTTGATGAAAGGGGGAGGAATATACAAAATGGTCTGTGAAATAAAAGGCGATTTTTTACAACTACACCAAATAGTGGTGTCCTGCTTTGCTTCCATTAAATAATTGGAAATGCAAATTGGGAAAATCTCCACTTAATATTGAATACTAAACCAAAGGGTGGGGTCTTTCTAGTGACACTATTGTGAACCTAAAAAATAAAACTCAAGCGTTGGTAGTAGTCACTAGAAGTGGTAAGACTCTTAGTGACCATTTGATAGAAGTTGAGGGAGAAAATATGGGTGAGAAAGAGCCCAAGGTTGAATCGACGAATGTGAAGGAAAAAGTTGTGGTAGAGTCAAAAGAAATTCCCCATCATCTTAAAGTGAAGAAGATGAAAAAGAATTGGTAGAGATAAATGAAGAGATGGTCAAGGATGATAAAACTCAAGTTGATGTATTGCCCAATATGAAAGTCTCCCCTTCATTTCCATAAAGGCTTAAGAAGAAAGAAGAGAATGATAATCTCAAAAAATTCATGACTAAACTTAGCAATCTCTCTATTAATATCTCATTTCTTGAAGCGATCCAAGAGATCCCGGGATATGCTAACCACATGAAAAATTTAAAGTAAAAAAAGAAGCTCATCAAAGGTGAAACAATTGAAGTCACCCATGGTTGTAGTGGTATCACGAGTATAAAAATTATGGAAAAGAAGGAGGACCCCAGAACTTTTACCACCCCTTGCACTATCAGAATGCATATGTTTACAAAAGCTCCATGCGGCCTCGGTGAGAGTATAAACCTCATGCATTTTGCCATTTATAAAAAGCTCATATTGGATACCCCAAATCCAACATCTATGAGACTTTTAATGATGGATCGGTCTATCAAGAGGCCGGTTGGGATTTTGTTTAATGTTCTAGTCAAAGTGGACAAATTTAAACTTTCGGTGGACTTCATGGTTTTAGATTGTGAAATGGGCCAAGAGGTTCCCATCATTCTTGGTTGACCTTTTTTACCCACCGAAAGAGACATTGTTGACTTAGAGATGGGTAAGATGAGGTTTAGGGTTCAAATAGATAAGGTCTCCTTTTGTGTATGCAAAATAAAGAAATAACCTACGGAACTTCAAGTGATATCAATGATTGATGTTGAAATTGAAGAAATAAATGAGCAGGACCTTGAAGACACAACTTAAGAAAGAAGGAAGACGTTATCCACGACGTAAACAAAGGCGCTATGTGGGAGGAAACCCAAAAATGCCACAATAGTGGCTCGTTCCTTTACTTTTATTTTTGTAGTTTAGATTTTAGTTTTGTCAATTGAATAACCCATGCATTTATGGCTCTACGGATTGTGTTGGATGAGCTTGAGAAGGGAAATGTGAGAAATTTTTGCATGTTGAACTGAATAGGGAAAAATCTATCCAAATGTGAAATAAACTAAACAGGGAAAAATAAGGGAGCATAAATGCCCCCAATTACCAAGATCGTCGGACATTGGCCGTGATCATAGTCACCTATATTTTTGTGATTGCGACACATTGATGATATGACCATCCGAATCCTTATTTCCCCCAATACCCCTTTCTCAACTTTTCCCTCTAATTGGACCTATTTCTAGACAAATTGTGAGCATTCTAATAGAATCTTTGTATCCCTTTTACATCACTTATCTGGTAGGTACTTCGAATCTATGATTGATTGTTAAAAATAGGCCATAGAATCCATGTTATAGGGAAGACCTAAAATTTGATTTTCATGCCTAAATGCTTCATAAATTGTACTTATATGGTGTTTAGCTACTAGAATATGGTGTGCACATGAGTGGGGAAGTTTTGAGTATCCAAATTTTGTATATTGAGAAAAATAAAGAGAGAACACCAAGTGATCGATAGGTTGCCGAAATGAGTATTCACTAATGGCTTTTGCATTCTAGGGGCATAATCAATTACTTAGTAGTCTTGTTCAACACTTTTAGCGTAAATACTTGTCATAAAACATGCTTTGGGCTTCAAATTTGAATTTTTGGACATTAAAAAATGGGTGGAAACTGGTCTCAGATACCGCAATCACAGTAATTAGAATTGCAATTGCGGCTCTATGGCCCATGATTGTGGTAACTGAGGTTGATTTTTTGCCTATGCCAAAAATTCTACACTTTTAATTTTTGTCCAAACACCACCAAGTAACCATCCAATGATCTTTAGCGGACAACATAACGTAGTTTATGCAAGAATATATCAATGATTGATGTTACTGTGTTGTCTATTGTTTTTTAGAATAATCTTATCGAGAAATATGATCACATCTAATTCATGGCACCGAGTGCCACATTCTCTACTATGGTGATATTTTAAGGACAAATCTACTCTCGAAGAGAGGAATATTCATGGAAAATATGCCAAAAAGCTTTTGGCATTTCAGATCGGCTTATGACCATAGGTGGTGGTGTTTTTCCCCGGATCCTTGTAAGGAAAATGATCAATAGGTCTATGAATTCTACACCAACCTTTGTATAGTGCCTTTCGTGGATACATCCAACATGACTACTAAGATCTAGGGGAAAGAGATGGTCTTTAGGGTAGAGTAAATTGATGATATCTATGGGCTCCCAAATGCAAACATGGGTGAGTTCGAATAAAAAAGGTGTGAGCCAAGAAGTTGGCTAGCAGAAAGACTTTACCATGGAAAGGAAGTCTTATGGATGACAACTAAGAGTAACATCTACATGAATGACTTTACTATAGAGGCTCGGATTTGGTTGAACATCATATGTATTTGAGTCTCCCCTTGCACCCACATGGCAGTAATCCTAAATTTTTGGGCTCAGATAGTTGCTTGCATTCTTGATAGCATTCCTTTGAATATTGGTGAGCTCGTGGTTTATGACATAAAATTCATCAAGAATTAGGGTGGGATGCATCTCTTCTTTACCTTTTTGAATACTAAGATTTACAGTAGAGCTGGGGTTGAGGAATACTCTGGAGATACTTGGGTGCGCCTTAGCTCTTCTATCTATCCTTTGAAAATTCAAGAAGAGGGTACACTGGGCAAAAATAAGAAAATAAAGATTTATTTAGGGAATTCAATGTGTGAGAGCCTGAGTCTTGAGGATATTAGATTTAATATTGCGGCCATCAGAGAGCTCGTGTCGGGTTTTCCCCAAAAGCCAAGATATCCCTCTATCACTCGCCATTTATATATGTCCTGATCTGATTATGACAAGTATCAGGAAAATGAAAAAATTAGGGAGCTACCATTGATAGGCTTGAGAGAGCCTACTCATCCTTGGAGAAGTCATATCGTGATCTCCGAGTTACAGATAAGAAGATGGTAAAAAAGGAGAAGAAGAGAGATAGTTCTTTAGCAAGATATAGAAGGAGGTGAAAGGCCTATGGAAGGTCCTAAAACCCCATGATAGACTCCCTTCCTCTCAAGTGGAAAGTAATGATGAGGCTCTAGCTGGTGGTACTGTCCTGAGGAGGCCGATGTAGACGCAGAGACTAAGAGTGACAACAAATCTTGATGTAGTTTTAGGGAACACTATTATCTATCTTTATACTTGATTGTTTATACAATAAGGACACTGCTATCCTTTTAGTTGGGGCGCCTGCCTCCACATTCATTCAATTTGGTCCTGTATTATTGATTTTTCTGGATGTTTGTCTGTTTTTTTAGATTATTTTTATTTTTATTTCATTTGTAATATTCAGTCAATCTGATGGTGCCCACATTTGCATGGTTAAGTTATTTTCTTCTTGGATTTCTAATTTATCTTTATTTTAATTAGGTCAATATCGGATAACCTTTTTCCTATGATAGATTGAGTATTGACTTTCGTAAGGGAAAAGTGTCGTGATTGGGTTTAGAGCCATGGATGCAGGGGAATTTTGAGTACCCGTGGCATCAAGGTCATAAATGCAAGAGAAATATGAGTACTTGTGGCATTTTGAATTTGGAATCTAACTTATACCTATGGCGAATTATGAATAGCCATATGGTTTGACCGTATGAAAGCCAAAATATAAGATGAAAGCTTGGGTTGATGCCATAGTTAGCAAATTGTGCGTGGTGAAAATGCAAAGGAAACACCCTCTCCATCCAAAATTTTTTACAAATCAAGGGCATGGACATGAGCGGCCTTGTAACAAGTGTTTTTCTCTTTTTGTAACTCCAAAAATATTAGCTTTTGGAAATTGATGGATACTCCATTTTTTTTCTCTAGTGGGAGGGGAAATTGAGCCTCTTTGGAGAATTTGTATACCATGTGTTGTGATTTCATTTGTCTAAATCTCATGTGTACTTGTACCAACTAGAACCTAATTTTGATTTCACTTGATTGGTGAGATGATCTTAGGCCATCTTTGTGACATTAAAAGTCATCTTTAGCTTAAAAAATCCTACCCTTGCATAGATGTTATCCCTAGTTACCCACTTTGAACCTTTGTATTTTTCTTTGGCAAACACATTGTAAGCCGTGAGGCTTTCAATTTTTATCCCTCTTTTGAACCCTACCCTTCTTGAACTTAAAATTGCAGTTTGAGGCTAAAAGACTAAGTTGGGGGTGTTGAAGA
Organism: Capsicum annuum; assembly: GCF_002878395.1. Taxonomy (NCBI): domain Eukaryota; kingdom Viridiplantae; phylum Streptophyta; class Magnoliopsida; order Solanales; family Solanaceae; genus Capsicum; species Capsicum annuum. The sequence goes on from NC_061116.1 coordinate 72,265,701, forward strand.
TTGGAAAAGGCATCCTTGGGCCACAAAGTTGTAGTGCCTATGGGCTTAAGTATTAAGAACAAATGAATAAGAAAAAAAAGGATCCAACAAAGGAAAAAGAAGCACAAAGGGTGCAAGAAAAATAAATAAAAAGAAAATGGGTGAGCAAAGGCAATAAATGTAGGAACTTGTGTAAAAAGTGAAAAAAAGTGGCCCATGATCAAAAGTTGGATAGAATAGTGTGATGTTGATTTTCAAGGAGGGTATAGCCTTGTTGTTCCTAAATAATATCCTAACCTACCCCAAACCTATATTACAAGCTGAAAAATCCCTTCGTGATTTCCAACCAAGTATTTTCATTATAGTGGAGATTGAAAATAGGGGCAAGCCTATGGCATGGTACTTGTTAGCATCGAATGTTCTTGAGAAAGAGAGTGTGTGTGTGTGTGTTTTGAACTTAAATTCCTTGTTTCATATTTGATAACTTGGTGTGTGGAATTTTCTTTCTTATGAGGAGGCATGTAAACAAGTTGAGGTGAGTGATTTTGTCATCTCCTAAAAAATGAGGCAAAATGAGTATATTGTAATTGAGGTCAAAGGTGAGTTATTTCTAGAGTATTAGTTATTTTTGCATGGTTGCTCTTTAAAGTATTTTGGATTCTTGAAAATTGCATGTTATGCGAGGGATGTCGTGAAAATAATTTTGCCCAAGTTTGAAGGGATAATTGTGTTAATAACTAAGCTAGAAGTCATTATGATCATTGGGTCATTTAATTTTGGCATAAATATGCACAGTCTCATGGTAAGAAGTAGTGTTGCTTGAGGACAAGAAAAGCTTTAAGTTGGGGGTGTTTACGAGTGGTGAACTTACTGCTCAGTTGCACTTAACATTCGTGCACATTACTATGATTTGCATACATAAATGAGTCACCATTGTGATTAAATACACCATTTTCCATATTTTGCAGGCATACAAGTGCTGAGATAGAAGGATATGGAATTGAGCTAAAAAGGAACAAAAAGGAGAAGAAAAGTGGACAGTTGAAGGACCATGTATAGAACGAGGCTCAATTACCATGATTACGGTCTGAAGGCTGCCATAACAGACAGTCTAGATTGTCAGCAACCGCGATCACATGGATTTACCCGAGGTTATGGTAGCCATGATCACAACAAATCTGGTGTGATCGTGGAAACACGGGATTAGGCTCAGGGGCAGTTTTATAATTTTCAACAGCCGACCCCAAATCCCTTCAAATTCTAAAACCCTTTCCCATTATGCATATTCTAGACTCTTGAAAAATTTTGAATTTAACCCTAAATTGGGCAAGAATTATAATTTGATTTGGAGACTTTTAATTTAGTATTTTTGAATAATGGATGCTTTGAACAACCCTTATGGTATAATTCTCTCCTTTCACCATGAGTAGCTAAATTTAATTATCTTGGAAATATTTTGAACTAAGGTGAAATTAGTTATGGGTTATGATGTATTTGTGTATATTTTAGTTAGTTTATGATGGGTTCTACTATTACTTGATTAAATAGACTAGGATTTGTGGGTGAAAGCCCCAAATACTCAAAATGGGGTTTATGGGTGAAAACCCCAAACTCTTGAAAGCTCAAACCATCCTTGAATTTGGATGAACCTTTGGAACTCATATCATCCTTGAAAAAGGGATGTGGGAACCAAGGTAATAGTAGATGATTAATGGGTGTAGTTTGCAAATTTTTACTATCTTATACATAAGGGTGATTATGAGGTTGACTATACCTTGGGTATCGTCCCAAAATAGGGATACCAAATTGAGATAATAGGTGAATATAATTAACACACATGTTAGGTATCCAAAAGGTTCAATAAGTAAAAGTCTTGAGGTTTTGTTGACAAACTAGACTCAAGGATCCTAGACCTAGCCTACCATATTGTTAACAACTAACATGCACACCAAACCTTCGTATACCTATGTAAAATTTTCCCTTAGGTAGACATAATCCTAAGATTCTTCCTATATCAAAGTTAAATTACAATTGTTTTCTAGGTTGTGGAATTTAGTTGCTATTGACAAACACTATCCCAAAACCAAACCCCCCCTCCATTTTAAATCATGCTTTTTACTTTATTTGCACTTTGGGTGTTTTCTTAGTAAGTGTTAAGACCCATAAGACTAGAATTCTAATTTTACTCCTTGTAGATTCGAGCTCAATGAAACTTAAGATATTGACAACGACCATCCTCTACCAAATTGCATGGTATAGGTGAGCATTATCAGTCACATTCTTTATCATAAAAAGGTATTGCAGTGTGTCTCAATATTTCCATTATTTCCATGGTGGTGCCATTGTTTCATGAATTAGTATGAGGATACAATGCTCATAACCAACCATAAAGAGTATTTCCACAACAAACCACTATGAGTATTTCCACAACCAACCAATATAACATTACGTGAGCCAAATATCCACTCATTATTTCCAACCATTAATGAAATCCAACATAATTCATATGCCAATAGAGTATGAATACATCACAACACACAATTGGTACCATAACACACTTTTCCATCAAACAAGGTACAATTATCATCATGTATAAAAGGCTATCCATATCACATAGGACCCCACACGGACACACATAGCCCATAAAGTTCCTAAACCACCACATAATACCACACATAAGCCCCCACCAGGCGCAACACAATAAGATAACTATTTTTCATGATTAGTTCCCACATCCTTAACATGCTCTTATATATAAATTAACTACCCAACCTAGTATGAAAGAGTTGAGCCATAATATACTTCAAAAGTTGAAAAAGGATCCACAACACTTCAATCCCAAAGCCTTAATCTTCATGAATAGGCCCAAAATCAACTAAATATCACGATATAAAATCTACGCATCAATAGAAAGAAAATGATACCCATATTTCCTAATTTCAAGTAGAGGTCAAAATTGACCCCCAAAATGGGTTTTCAAAAAAGAAAGGAAAAATTGTAACTTTGTTTAAAAACATATTCCCTATATTTTATGAGTCTACCCCTGAATACCCAAGAGAAAATGAGTTAAAAATGAGGTTTAAATTAAAGAAAACCATTTTAAAGCTTTACCAGGCAAAAGATTCTAAATCCATTTTAGAATAAAAAGTTGAAGTTATTTTGAAGGTTAAATTGAGGAAAAACTACTAATTATAGGATTAAAACACCATCCAAGTATAAAAGGGTAGAAATCTGGGTTTATTTTGAAGAAATGTAAATTTAAGCATTCTGGGCCAAAATCCCCAATTTCCAAAAAAAAAAAAATTGAGTTAAAACAAGAATTTAATGACAAGGATTGAATAAATCAACTGGGATAGGTGTATTGGAGCTTACCCAAGCTTAGAGGTGAAGAAAATAACTCAAAATTGCAAAACCCTATAATGATCCTCTAGGTTATTTTATTGATTTTCATGCATTTCCAGTGTTTAGAGCCTTCCCATAGTGACTACTGGTCATTTATGACTTGTTGGAACTATTGATTCGGTGATCAGACACTTTGTTTGGATTTTAGGCTCATTTTCCTATTTTAGAGCTTTTATGCTGTTTAGGATTTGGTCTCGGACCAAAAATTCTAATAGATAACCTTGGATGAGAATTCTTACAATATCATGAGCTCTGGAATGTTGGTTTTTGGCTAGGAAGACCTTTGGTTTCTGTCCTGAGGCACCCGAGCTTATTTCAAGTTATTGGTCGAAAAGTTAAGAAAATAAAATATTGGTGTGGGACTTACATTTGGTCGAAACGAACTCGATGGAAAATCATATTTCTTTATTGAGACTGTAACATCAAATTTGATGTGTTTACATATATTGTTTGTGTATACAGAATTACAAACGAATACGAAGCATACAGTTTATATCCATTTTGGACTTTGAAAATCTGGTGCACTGTGATCGCACCTCTTTGGACAGTAATCGTGACTATGTGTACAGAAGAGATGCTGTAATCATGGACGGGTGTCACAATTATGATTCATATAAAAGGTGAAGAAAATTCCAATCGCAGGTCTAGGGTCGCGATAGCGACCCTTGAGTACCTGGTATGGGTATAAATAGACCTTTTATTCCACAATTTGTCATTTCTCATCCATTTATTGAGAGCTAAAAAACTAAAGAGTGAGCTTAAGTAGGATTGGATCTTGTAGATAATTTGGGGAGATTGGTTATTATTGCTTAGAAATTAGGGCTTTGAATTCTCAAAATTTAAGGGATGATTTGAGACCCAATTTGTTCTTCATTTGTGATCAACTTTTGAGCACAACTTTCATGTATTTTGAGGTGCCTCATGATAGTTTCAATTTTCATTTGTGTTAGAGGGCCCTGCAAGCCTGTTTTTGACTGCAATTTGACCCGACTTGGTATATGGAAACATAGGTCTTTTTTACTCCTAATGATGCATAGATTACAATGTTGATAGTATGATAGCATTTTGAGACCGCGGAGTAAAGACAAATGATTGGGGCACAATTCAAGGATTTACGATTCGGTATCAAGGCAGGCTTTTGTCTACTCTTCTTCGTAAGATGATGTGTGTTATATATTCAATGTTAATGTGGATTTTAAGATTTATTATTGGTAGAATAACTTAGTCTTTTTTATTAAAGTTTGGGGATTAGATTAGGGTTTTGACATATAAGGTAAAATGCTTATTTACTTATAGAATCCTATTACCTTCTTCATAGACTGAGATAATTCATAGAATGGATATGATATGATGCTAGGTTTTTGATGTGTTTTATGTATTGAAAGCATTTTTATTATGATTAACCTTATTTGGGTTATTTTAGAAATCTTGAAATCATAATTTATGTGGAGTTGACTTAATCGCCCATGTTCTAGTTGGAATTCCTATCTTAGGATTGATTATGGATTATATACCATCTAGAAGTTAATTTAGATGCCTTAGCTTAGTCTGAGGTAGAAATTACCTAACTATGAAATTTGAGGATTAGAAGTGGGTTCTTCCAGCCCAACTTAGGCCAAGATTTGTGTTAGCCCATGTGGACTTATCTATGGATGTTAGACATAGTTGAGACTAGTAAGACTTTAGTGTAATGTTACTTCACGACTTGGTGAGTCATGATGGTATTTTCCTGAATAATGATTAATGGCTCATAGACATAATATAGTCATAGTCGTGCCTAGTAATATGATATTCGTCATAGATGTGATATTTGGCCTATACAAATGATATTCCCTATAGATGTGATATTTGGCCTATAGAGATGATATTCCCCATAGATGTGATATTTGGCCTATAGAGATGATATTCCTCATAGATGTGATATTTGGTCTATAGAGATAATTTTCATCATAGTTGTGATATTTGGCCTATAGAGATGATATTCCTCATAGTTGTGATATATGGCATATATATATGAGATGCTTCATAGATATTATTTATAACTCGTAGATATGATATCACTTATAGATACAAAATAGCTTACAAATATGATTATTGTTATGGATTTTGGATATGTATGTGGGCCTAAGGCTGTGATTATGATGTTGTAATTATTCCAGACACATTATTAGGCCTAAGGCTGTGTTATGATATATGTTGGACATCTGGGAAGTATTTTTTCTTGTAAAGAATATGGTTGTAGGTGTTAATATATTGATGCTTATGGTTTCATTGTTTGAATACTGGTGATGACACACATAGATTCAGTACATTCATGATCATTAATTATGGTAAATGATATGATTCTAACCAAAATATGATGTTATTACTATTTTTCCTGAATAGGGGTTAAAACCCACTTTTCACCTTAAAAATGAATTTCTTAGTAATAATAATTGCACCATCTTAATGATTAACCTATCTATAAAGAGATTTGAAATGATTCTTTACAGATTTGACCGAGGCAGATTCTGGTCTATGAATATGATACTAGTATTTACTCTAATCATGAGTGAAACACCCTGAGTTTTGACCCTTAGAAATTTCCTAAGTTTTTGATCTCCCTAGGAACCAACAACTAAAGCATACTAGTCATATTTTGTGCTAACGACATAGGATCCCAAGTCATATGATAAACAGATGTTTAAGGTCATTTTCAGTCCAAGTTATGACAAGACTCCATACGCATCATATGTGCATGACACGAGAAGTAGGGTCCAAATCGTATGTTGTCTTGTGTCTAACACAGATGTTTTTTGCTTAGAATATGACTTGAAGGGTTCTAGTCGTATGGTAGGGTACAATTTAGGTTAAGGAGTCATATATTAGACAGTATGTGATTTCAAACATTCTTATCAAGGTATGAGTGTAAGGTACCACTTGTATGATGTGGGTATGAGTGAGGGGCCCAAATCGTACCCACCTGTAGGAATTTTTACAGTTTAATTTGGGGGTATTCTAGAACTTTCCCCTCATAACTTCTTTTCACCCCACGACTTAGAACACTCCTGGGACTTCATTAACCTACTATTCTTAAATTAAACACTCTTAAATCTCTCTTAAGATCTTAGTTCAAAAAAAGGTTAGGGTTTTCTCAAGGTTGTCAATTAAGGCTCTCAAGGGCAGTTTCTCTTTGCCTTCTTTGGTATCTAAGGCATGTTACTCCTCCCTCATAGTTAGTTCAACTAAAATCATGTTTTACTTAATAGTTTTCATGGTATTATTGTGAGTGTGTGTTGGTTTTGATATATATGTTGGGGGTTTTTGTTATTCCTGGATGGATAATGTTTTCACATGTTTTATTTATGGTTTTTCATTTTATAATATTGGTTTGAACATGTAATTGCACGGGAATGGTTAATTGGTTCTTGAATTTTGGTTTTGGAAACTGTATGCCCTCAACATGTTTGTTAAAATTCTAATGAAAATGTTTTTATCACATAGTTTGACTTTTATTGAAAACCTTGCATGACATAATATGGTAATGGAACCCTAAATGGTTTGATTGAATAAAATTATTTGGAAAGGCCTTGGTGGACATGGTTTTGATTGATTGGAAATCCTATAAGGTCCATAGGAATCCCCTAAGTATTGGTTAATTACATTTCTTGCAAGAAATAGTTGGTATGACGATACCACTTTATAATGCCTTGGTAATTAACTCTGGAATTGTTTGTTTGGTTATGTGCTAAAGGTTTTAATTAGGAAATAATGGCGGGTTGTGATAGCTAACCATAAAGCTATGAGTCCAACGGATGGACACTGGAAACTCATGTTTTCCTACATGAGGGTTGGTCATGGTGACCATGTACTTGTGAGGTATACGAGAATCACCTAAGTTTATACTTGAATATACGTATCATAGAGAGCGAAGGGTACACGAGATTCACCAACCCCTATCATATCTCCGGTTCAGATGGCTACACGCACTGGTTCCCATTCAGAGGGTAACACTGGACCCATCTAGCCTATGGGTGGTTTTGGGACATTCAAGTTACATAACCCAGGATAAAGATTTAAATGCGTATTAAACCCAATTCACTTTCCCTGTATAATATATATATGTATAAATGTGATTGGATTTGGATATTTACTTTGATTTTGAATAATCGCATTACTTTATCCGTATTCCTGAGTACATGCTAGAATTCACCCGCTAACCCATCTTTGAGCGCTGTATCTATAAGCTCAACTTATACGTCAATTTAGTGCAAAGAGATCATCATCAATATATTTACCCAACTTTAGAGTCAGGGTCGAATCCACAGGGAACAATGTGAGTGGCGATTAAACTCATTTGAAACTAAAGCTACAAGTTAAATTCAACCAACTGGCATGAAAAGAAAAAATGGAGGGTTTTTAATGATTGAACAAAAGTTATTAACACTTTAATTCACCTTAGAACTCAAATCTTAAACTACAATATTTCAAATCAATGATATAGAGATACTAGAGTTGTGATCAATATGATTAGTAATCCTCCATTGAATAACAGTTGTAGTATTGGATTCTCATGACTTATGGGAAACACCAAATTATCTGTTTCAATAGTCCATCTAAGTGTTTCTCAACCTACCTAGATTTTGAACTCCCTAATTCTCTCAAACTTAGGAAAGCATTCTATTGATACTAATTTGATCTCAAGCTGATCAATCCTGTTACAACATTAATCATTAGATGAGAACTTAACCTTTCCAAATCCTTGTCGATAATTCACTTCTTACTAGGGTTGATTTCTTATCTCAAGCAAATCAACAGTAAGCAAGGACTATTGTTTGCAACCAATAGAAAATAATTAATACAAAAGAATTATCAAGATGTTCCCACAACCACTTAAACCGTAACCAAATATTAAATCCATGGAGGAATAATCATAGATCCCACAACCCTAGTTATGGGTTTTAGTTCCACACGAGAAAGAAAGAGATAGCAATAATTATATTCATCATTCAAAGTAATTAAATTTATAAAAGATGAAGTATGAAGTTGATTCTTATCCAAGTTCAAGAAAAAATTACCACAATCAAATCAAAGAGTTGAAAATTTAATTCTAAGTTCAGAGCCCCCAAAGAGAGGTAAACTCCCTTGGAATAAGTTTTTTGCCCCCCGATATGTTTAGCCTCTCTAATGAAACCCTAGAAACTGTTATTTATATTCGTAACTTAAGAAAAATTCAAAATTAAAAATTCAGATTTCTCTTCTTAGCTGACGATATATTTGACGGCTTATCAGAGATCTGATAGCATATCGGACCTTGTCGTAAGACATGATACCCATTTCTTTCCTTCTACTTATGTGTGACGACATGCTTGATGGTTTATCAGAGTTCTAATGACGTATCACAAAATGTCATTACTTCTTCAACTTAGCTTATGAACACTACCTAAGGCTGACGGTAATCATGACAACTTATAAGAACTTTGACGACATATCAGACAATGTCGTCACTTCTTTACTTCAAATCTTATGTAATTCCTTAGGCTGATGGCATTCTCGATGGCTTATTAGAATTGTGACAACTTATCAAAATTGTCATTGCTTCTTCACTTCAAGTTCTCAAGCACTGCCTAAGTCTGGCGATGAGCTTGACGGCTTTTCACAACTCTGACGGCCTATCATAAGTTGTCATCACTTCTTCTAGCTGAATCTTATTCTCTATCTAAGATTGACAACAACTCTGATAGCTTATTACAAGGCTTACAACTTATCAAACAATTCATCAGCTACACTTCCCTCTCTACTTGCTCAGAAATCAACTCTTTTACTTCCATTATTGCAGGTTCTCTTGCATCTTGACTTTTACTGCATTATCAAAGAGAAAGCAATCAAAAATGTCAAAAGTTGCTTAAGACTTTGCAATTATTCTCAGTTAAAAGCCTTAAATGTGTTACCATCTGTTCACACATCAACACCCTCAACTTAATACAATTGTTTGTCCTCAAGTAACTAAAACACAACCAAGAGGATACAAAGTACATTCGGTAGTCAACCATCCATATTATCTCAAAACATTTTCACCATCTCCAAGGTCAATTAATTTTAAAAACAACTATGGATATTATTGAAGAAAAACAATGAGACACACAGGAATCAAGATGTGACATCAATTCAGCAACAACAACCATGCATGTACCAAGATTACACTATCCAAACAAGTTAGAAACTATCAATGTAACCAGTGTGCCCTTATAATAAAGAGGTTCCTCCTCACTCATATGTAAACTCAAGCATGTCAATGCAGGGACAGTCAAGAGACACTCACACTCAGAAAGAAGTTCCAATCAATGTAAGCCAAATACCATAGGCTTGCCCTTATTTTCATTACCAAGATTTTCAGATAAGTTAGCTAGGATCACTATAGGTCTTCTCTTTGGCTTGTAATGTAGGCTAGGGGATAGTATGATACTCAATGATATTTAAAGTGACTAAGTCTCCTTGACACTACACTAGCTTTTGGGGTCTCACTTATTATCCTTTTTCTATTCTTCTCTTTTCTTGATCACACATATTCAGGATGGGTGCGGTCTTTTCTACAATTACTTTTTTCTCACAACTTTTCTTTTCTTGTTCTTTTCTACCGCACCTAGATTTTTATTCTTTTCTTTTATTCTACATTTCTTCATACTCATTTTACATCACTCACCCTTATGATAGCCACCCTCAACTTAGGCCATTTGCCTAAGTCAAGGTGCACAATGTCCAAGGAGGACTAGGACCAAGACAGGTTTATTATGATATAAATGGTACGGTTATAGGTGTCATAAAAAGAAATAGGATATTCAGGCTCAAAATAGGGATCAAGGGATATTATGCATACAGGGAAGGTCATTTAGGCTAAAAGTGGGCTACTATCAAAACGGCCTATGATCCTTTCCAAACCCCTATCCTTCAATGAAGGAAAGACCAACCGAGTAAGTTTTGGATTTAACACACAATGAGAACTAGGTAGTATCTCACACACACATGGCACAAAGGTGCACCACAAGCTACTACCCATTTGATTCATGCAATTGTTTAGCAATGGTTATCATGTCACTAGTACTAATGCCATAACAAGATGTACAGTGGTCACACATAAATACATATCACACAGTTATAAAATAGACCATTGGAGAGGTGTTCAAAAACCATCAAAAACATGTTAACTGCCTAAGGTACTTATATTTCTCCTAGTCAACTATAATATTTTACAACAAATAACAATATACCTAAACATGCCGGCTCTACTAGGAACAAGACTCCGGGGAAAAGAGGGAAGACAACAAAAACCCTAAGAGGACAATAACACCCATAAGTAGCCCCACCCTCCACTTAAAATCATGCAATGTTCCCAATGCTTCAAACCAAAACAAGAGAGTTATAAACATACCTGTGGCACCATGGGTGCAAAGATCTGATGTCAATCACATAATATGAATACAAACAGATAAATACCTTGGGTTTTCTCCCAAGAAGTGCTTAATTTAGTGTCGCAGCGTGACCCAACTCAGTTTTTCCCTCCACCTTGAGGATATGAATTTTACCCCTACTTAGAGTCTATCTTCTTGCCTCGATCATAGAGGGGTGGTACAAAAATTAAGAAGTAGAGTAATGGATTGAGATGGTAAACCTCTCGGCCTTAAAGTGAGGTGTGTTTTTATGTTGCTTGTCTAATGTAAAATAAAGAATATAGGATTCTTGTTCCTTATCTTCACGCTCTTCTACTATTTTAAATGATTCCACAGACAAGATATCAGCTAAACATAATGTAGAAAAGTGCTTTGAATGAGTCCAATCAATCCTACTTCAAAATTTACACTATCTACTGCACACTCACTATTATTCACCTTCTCGACATCTTCAAATTGGGCTAGAGTCTTTATTAGAGATTTTCTTTGTTTCTTCTTTTGCCTCTAGCACAATGTCCTCAATCTTGGCATATCTCTCATGGTTGGTTTGGTTGGTTGGGAAATCACTGTGGGTTGCTAAACATCAAGCTCAATATCAATATAGGGTTCTTGCTCCTCATCTTCATACTCTTCCATTATTTTAAATGACTCCACAGACAAGATATCATCTAAACATAATATAGAAGAATGCTTTGAATAATTGACCTCTATATCTATCTTCTCATGAATGATTGGCTTCATGTCTTGACGCATATCACATATGATATCATATATTTCTTTTTGGAGGTCTAATATTCGTTGAAACACCGCTTTAATGCCACTCTTACCGGTGCTTCATTCTTTCTTTTCTTGACCATAAGACCTATCAAACTTATAAGAAAAACTAGAATTTGGGTTAGCGCAATAGGGGGAGGGGGAGGGGGAGAGGGAGTTTAGGCAATCACTCTAATGTCCATCTTTACCACCATATAAAGAACAATCATACTCCTGATAGGATGTAGATGGTGCACACATCTCTCTCTGGGGAGCATATCTATAATCTTTCCAAAAGTAAGGTCCATCATAATATAGACATGGATCATCAAGATAAAATTCCAAACCACCAAACTCATGTTCATTCCATGATGCCATAGTAATAAGTAAAAAAAAATAAAAATCTACCTAACACAAAAAATAAAAGAAACTAAAAATAGATATTTACAATATTGAATTCAAGTACGTAGGCTAAAATTTCAAACCAACTCAATACACCAAATTGTTCCCCGACAACGACGCTATTTTTGATAACGCTCAACTTACACGTCAATTTAGTACAAGGCGGTTATCGTTAATATATTTACCCAACTTTGGAGTTGGAGTTGAATCCATAGGGAATAATGTGAGTGGAGATTAAACTCATTTGAAACTAAAGCTACAAGTTAAATTCAAACAACTGACACGAAAAGACAAAAAGAGGGATTTTAATGATTGAACAAAAGTTATTAGCCCTTCAATTCGCCTTAGAACTCAAATCTTAAACTCCAATAATTCAAAGCGATGATATAGAGATACTAGAGTTGTGATCGATATGATTAGTAATCCTCCATTGAATAACAGTGGTAATATTGGATTCTCGTGACTTATGGGAAACACTAAATTATTTGTTTCGATAGTCCATCTAAGTGTTTCTCAACCTACCTAGATGTTGAACTCTTTAATTCTCTCGAACTTAGGAAAGCATTCTATTCATACTAATTTTATGTTGAGCTAATCAATCTTGTTACAGCATTAATCATTAGATAAGAACTTAACCTTCCCAAATCCTTATCGATAATTAAATTCTTACTAGAGTTGATTTCTTATCTCAAGCAAATCAACAGTAAGCAAGGCCTATTGTTTGCAACCAATAGAAAATAATTAATACAAAAGAATTATCAAGATGTTCCCACAATTACTCAAACCGTAACCAAATATTAAATCCATGGAGGAGTAATCATAGATTCCACAACCCTAGTTGTGGGTTTTAGTTCTACATGAGAAAGAAAGAGACAGCAACAATTATATTCATCATTCAAAGTAATTAAATTTATAAAAGATGAAGTATGAAGTCGATTCTCTTCCAAGTTCAAGAGAAAATTCCCACAATTAAATCAAAGAGTTAAAAATTGAATTCTAAGTTCAGAGCCCCCAAAGAGAGGTGAACTCCCTTGGATTAATTTTTCTGCCCCCCGATATATTTATCCTCCCTAATGAAACTGTAGAAACTGCTATTTAAATCTTTAACTTAATAAAAATTTGAAATTAAAAATTTAGATTTCTTTCCTTAGCTGACGACATATCTGACAGCTTATCAGAGATCTGATAGCTTATTAGGCCATGTCGTCAGACATAATTCCCATTTCTTGCCTTCTATTTATGTGTGATGACATGCTTGATGGCTTATCAGAGTTCTAATAACTTATCACGAAATGTCATCACTTCTTTAACTCAGCCTATGAACACTGCCTAAGGCTGACGGTAATCCTGACAACTTATAAGAACTTTGATGACATATCAGACAATGTCGTCACTTCTTTACTTCAAATCTCATGTACTACCTTAGGCTGGTGGAATTCTCAATGTCTTATTAGAATTGTGATGACTTGTCAGAATTGTCATCGCTTTTTTACTTCAAGTTCTCAAGTACTGCCTAAGCCTAACGACGAGCTTGACGGCTTATCACAACTCTGACGGCCTATCACATGTTTTTGTCACTTCTTTCAGCTGAATCTCATTCCCTATCTAAGGCTAATAACAACTCTGATAGCTTATTACAAGGCTTATGACTTATCAGACAAGTCGTCAGCTACACTTTCCTCTCTACTTGCTCAGAAATCAACTCTTTTACTTCCATTATTGCTGGTTCTATTGCATCTTAACTTTTACTGCATTATCAAAGACAAAGCAATCAAAAGTATCAAAAATTTCTTAAGACTTTACAATTATTCTTAGTTAAAAGCCTCAAATATGTTAGCATCTGCTCACACATCAGTATCCCCACGTGATGCAGGAACTGGCCATACTACTCCTCCTGCTTAGTGACTTGGATTTGGGGATAACTTAGAGTCAGATTGAAGTGGTGAGCTTCCATACTCCAAAAGACTTAATTTTATATTATGGATATCTTTTCTTACTTCTGATTATTTCTTAGACTATGGTTTTTTATATGGTCAGGGGTATGTACGGATATGATATGCTTTGTTTTTGGTTAGACGGTTTATGTGACTATTATGGGCATAGGAGGCAGTGTCAGTATTGGTGTTAACCTTGGCATTGGTATTAGTATTGGGGCTGACACTGGTTGGATATTTGATTGGATTATTGGTTGGTTATGGATTCTATTATCTTCTTTGAGTATTAATTATTTTATCTTGTTATATGTTCAAAATTCATTTGTCATAGGGTATAGGGCAATTATGGTTGGGTATTGGGGGAGGTCTCCAATCTGGGTTGGACTTGAGGCACCCGACATAACTAGGACCTGGTTCGGTTATGTCAAATTGGTATTAGAGCCCTAGGTTCATGGCCAGTTGGAAGTCCACAAAGATGTGTCGAGTAGAGTCCCGTTTAAGGGTGTGTAGAGTACCACACTAAAAAATGAGAGGCTACGGGACATTTAGGATTATTTTTCTTTCTAGTATTTGTTTTCAAATAGAGTATAAGTCCAGAAGTTTTCTCTAATTACCATTTTTTTGCTTTTCAGATCAAGCTTTGATGATCTGAACTTTACAAAAACTCCTCTGTCCCAACTACGTACAATATTTATTGGAACTCTCTACTTATGGGATCCACACAAGGTCTAAGGGTCCAGTTCTAGATTTTTTTAGAGTTTCACCAATTCTCTCTAATCCATATCAAACTCCTCAGGCTAAAGTGATAAACATTAGTTTCATCAATCTATTTACATATTGGCATAGTTTGTAGCTACTCAATTTAAGCGTGGTATTCCTGTTACTCCATCTTTTGTGGCCACAAGGGTTGGCCAGTTCATGAGGTTGAACCCTCTGACCTTTATGGGTGTTAAAGTTATGGAGGATCCTCAAAGTTTTCTAGATGAGATAGAAAAGATTTTTTGTGTTATGCATGCCACTAATGTGGAGGGTATGGAGTTTTCTTCCTACCAACTGAAGGATGTGGCATATAATCATTCAAGCAATGGGATCAGCCAAAGGGTGATGATATTATGTCATCCCTATGGGAAGATTTCTCTAATGCCCTCCTGGACCACTTTATTTCTCAGGAGTTGAGGGAAGCAAAGGTAGAAGAGTTAGTCAATCTAAAGTAAGAAAAAATATTAGTCAAGTAGTATACCTTAAAGTTTCACCAGTTATCTCGGTATGCTCCAGAGATGGTTTCAAGCATGAGAGCTAGAATGAGAAAGTTTACTTCTGAGTTGTCTAGGGATTTGATATTAGAGAGTAATGATGCATTGCTGATCAAGGACATATATATCTCTAGGTTGGTTGTGTACATGCAGTAGGTAGAGAAAGAGAAAAAAAATAAGTTAAGATAAGGAAGAGGCAGGGCAAAAAGTTTAGGTTTTTTGGATAGGGTAGTGGCATATAGCAGAGTGGTAGGAATGGTGGGAAGTGGCCTAAGAAAGAGTGGGGCAATTCTGGGTCTTGCTCGACGGCTAGTTCTTCCAACCCAAAGCTATCGGGTGATAGGCATTGTTCTTCCTACATAATTTTGTGTTATGTGTTTCCATAATAGCGATAAATTTAGGGCACAAGGTGCCCAATATCAGGCTAGTGTGGCCCAATCAGCTCTATTATATCCTCTCTATAGGTTTTATGGTAAATTGCACTGGGGTTTCTGTGATGAGGAAAGGGACAAGTGCTTCAACTGTGGTAATCTAAGGCATATGCTTAGAAACTATCCCATTAGTAAGGTTGCTATGGAGGCAAACAAGGTTCTAGTTTCTTCATCATCAGCTCCAGTACCAAAGGGTGCTCCATTTAGTTCCAGCATTGGTCAGAACCATCTTTATGCTCTCACTATCTGACAAAAGTCTGAGGAATCGCCTATTGTCATGACTGGTATGTTGAAACTAATTTCCTATGATGTGTATTATTTACTTGATTTGGGGTCCACTCTCTTTTATGTGACCCTATTTGAGGTTATACATTATGGTTTTGGCCTCGAGGTTATTTCAGACCTTTTTTTTATTTCTACCCTAGTAGGTGACTCTATGATTTCTAGAAGAGTCTATAAGAGGCATGTGGTATTGGTTGGTAGTAATAAAACCTTGGTGGATTTATTTAAATTAGATATGGTGGATTTTGATTCCATTTTAGGGATAGATTGGTTGCACTTGTGCTATGCTTCTCTAGACTAAAAAATTAATAAGGTTGTCTTTAAATTCCCTAAAAAGTAAGTTATTGAGTGCGAGGATGGTTCCCTAGCTCCTAAAGGGAAGTTCATATCACTTTTTAATCTAAGGGATGTCTCTATCATCTAGTTTGGGTTAAAGATTCTAACTCGGATGGTCCTTTTTTGCATTCCATTTTGATGGTGAATGAATTTCTTGAGGTCTTCCCTGACGACCTTCATAGTGTTGAGATTGAGTTTAGGATTGATCTTGTTTTAGACACTCGTTCAATTTCTATTCCCCATATAGAATGGCTCCAGTTGAGTTGAAGAAGCTTAAAGAGAAACTCAAAGATCTTTTAGATAAGGGTTTCATTTATCTTAGTGTGTCCCTATGGGGTGCACCGGTGTTACTTGTGCGTAAGAAGTATGGTTCCCTTTGAATGTGCATTGATTTTTGTCAGTTGAACAAGGTTATGGTAAATAATAAGTGTCCCTTTCCAAGGATAGATGATTAATTTGATCAGTTGCAAGGTTCTAAGTTTTCTCCAGAATTAATCTCTGATATGGGTATAATCAGTTAAAGATTAAGGAGGTAGATATCCCTAAGACTGCCTTTCGAACCTAATATGGGCATTTTGAGTTCTCGGTGATGTTATTTTGTTGACCATTGCCCCTTCAACATTCATGGATTTGATGAATAGGGTCTTTCATCAGTTTTTGGATCTGTTTGTCATTGTTTTAATAGATGACATTTTGGTGTACTCGAAGAGCAAGGTGGATCATGCAAATCACCTCCGCATTGTATTGCAGACCTTAAAGAAGCAATAGTTGTATGCCAAATTTTTGAAATATGAATTTTGGTTGAATGGTGTCACTTTTTTGAGTCATATCATTTTTAGTGAAGGGATTATGCTGGACCTGCAGAAAGTAGTAGTGGTGAATAAGTGGCCTAGACCCATGAGTCCAACCGATATTCGAAGATTCTTGGGTTTAGCTGGTTACTACATGAGGTTTGTGGAGAGTTTTTTAACTACAGCTTCCCCATTGACTAATTTGACTCTCAAGAAATTAAAGTTCTTATGGTCGGATGCTTGTGAGGGTAGTTTTGAGATGCTTAAGGATATGCTCACTTTGGCTCTTGTCTTAATCAAGCCTGAAGGCACTGATGGGTTTGTGGTCTACTGTGATGCATCTCATGTAGGACTTAGTTACATTCTAATACAGTATGGAAAGCTGATAACTTATTCCTCTAGACTGTTAAAGGTGCATGGGAGGAATTATCTAACTCATGACTTAGAACGGTTAGCTATGGTGTTTGCATTGAAAATCTGGCATCACTATGTATATGGAGTGCATGTGGATATCTTTTCTAATCAGAAGAGCTTGCAATATGTGTTTACTTAGAAAAAGCTTAACCTCAGGCAAAGGAGATGTCTTGAGCTTCTTAAGAATTATGACATAAGTTTTCACTACCACCTAGGTAAAGCTAACGTGGTTACTGATGTTCGTAGTAGGTTATCCATGGGAAGTCTGGCTCATATGGATAAGGATAAATGGGAGTTTGTGAAGAACATTCACTATTTGGCTAACCTTGGAGTTCATCTCTTGGATTTTGAGGACGGTGGTGTGTTGGTAAAAGAAGTGGTGCGATCAATCTCTTGGTGATGAAATCAAGGAGAAGCAGATATTAGATCCCGTCTTTATGAGGATCAAGGGTAATATTGGTAGGCAGATGGTGATGTCCTTTGAGATTGGTGGTGATGCTACTTTATAATACCAAGGGAGGTTATGTGGTCCTAATGTAGATAGCTTGTGTGAAAGGATCTTGGTTGAGGTGCATAAGTCGTACTATGATGTTCATCCCAGTTCGATGAAAATGTATCATAACCTCAAGAAGATGTATTGGTGGAACAATATGAGGATGGATGTATTTAATTTTGTGGCCAGATGCATGGTGTCCTAACAAGTAAAAGTTGAGCACATGAGGCCCGAAGGATTGTATTATGAAATTGAGCCGCCTGAATGGAAGTGGGAAGTGATCAACATGGATTTTTTTTACCTATATCCCTTAGTCTTGAAATCAATTTGATTTAATTTGATTTGGGTCATCATGGATAGGATAAAAAAGTTGACTCACTCTTTCACAGTGAGGACTAACGCCTGGTTGGGGATTATGCAAGGACGTACCTCCAAGTGTTTGTGAAGTTTCATGGGGTACCTATTTCTGTTATCTCTGATTATGGTACACAGTTTTTATCTCACTTTTGGTGGTTATTTCAGAAAGGTTTGGGGTCAAAGGTTAGTCTTAGTATTATTTTTCACCTGCAGTTAGATGGGCAAAAAGAAAGGACTATTTAAACATTAGAGGATATGCTTCGAGCTTGCGTGATTAACTATGGTGGTAGATGGCATGAGCACTTACCTCTTGTAGAGTTTGCTTCAAACAATAGCACTACTCTAGCATTGGTGAAATACACTAGATTTTGACCCTTAGAAAATTTCTCGATTTTTGGCTTTTGGAATCATATGACTTAGGGTACTTTTCGTATGATGTGGTATGATTTGGTTGGTCCCGTTCGTATGGTAACTAGTATGGGTTGGTTGGTTTCTGTCCAAGGTACGATTGAGTCATACTAGTCATATCTTAGGGTAATAGTAGTATATTGCCAATCATATGTTGCCCTATGTTTCACTTAGAGGATTTTATTTTTCCTAAGGTACAGATTAAGGGTACTGGTCCTATGGTTGGGTAAGAATTGGCCTTGGTGGTCATATGTTGGATAGTGTTGGGGTCCAAGGAGAGGCCAAGGGTATGAGATAAGGGTACCACTCATACCCTAGGGTACGGTTTATGGGAGGGGGTCGTACCTTTTTACGAGAATTTTATATAGTTTACGTTGGGGGTAATTTGGACATTTCCCCCTTAACCTATTAAGGCCGCATGACTTATTACTCTAGTGGGACATTATTTACCCTATTATTTTAATATCAAACACTTATAACACTCTCTCAAATTCTCTCAAGGCTCTTGGGTCAAGGAAGGCTAGGGTTTTATCAATAGGATCAAGCTGGAGCTTGCAAAGGGTGGTTAATCTCCATCTTCTTTATAATCTAAGACATGTTACTCCTCCCTCATTCTTAGTTCAACTATAAGCATAATTTAATGTATGGTTTTCATGGCATAGTTGTGGTATGGTTTTAGGTTTTTATATATATATATTGGTGGTTTTGGTTATGATGGTTGGTTATGGTTTTCCCATGTCTTTTACTTATAGTTTTTATATTTTAATGGTGGTTTGAGCATATGGTTGCATGGGAATAGGTAATTGGTGATTGGTTTTAGTTTTGAAAACTATACGCCCCCAATGTGTTTGTTAAAATGACCATGAGAATGCTTTTATTAAATAGTTGGACTTTTAATGAAACTATTGCATGGTATAACTTGTTTAAGGAACTTAAAATGGATTGGATGGTGTTAAATGGCTAAATGCTGAGGTTTTGGTGGTCATGGTTTGGTTTAATTGAAAGCCTTGTGGGGTACAAGGGAATCCCCCAAGAAAACATAATAACGAACTACTTGTGGGGTGCATAGGAATCCCCCAAGTAAACTTAACGATGTAATCTATAGGTACATGGGAATCCCTTTTGTTTAAAAAGGTTGGCTAAGGATATTGCTTGTAAACTATAGTCGGTATGATGATACCACTACTTATAGCCTTTGTTAATAATAAATGGAATGACGGTTTGGTTGTGTGTTAATGGTTTAAATTAGGCAATAATGATAGGGTATGGTAACTAATAGTGAAGTTGTGAGTCTAATAGATGGACATTGAAAACTCATGTTTGCTGACATGAGGATTTTTCATAACGACATTATATGATACTTATGGGGTACATGGGAATCCCCTAAGTCACACTTGTATATATGTATCACGGAGAGCGAAGGATACATGGGAATCCCCTACTCATATGGTATGTCCAGTTCATGTGGCTACATACATCGGGGCCCTTTCAAGGGGTAACACTGTACCCATATAGCCCGTGGGTAGTTCTAGGATGGTTAAGTGACACATACCAGGTTAATAGTTTTAAAGACATGCTAAACCCGATTCCCTTTCCCAAAATGGATTATATCTATATATATGTATGGTTTTGAATACATATGGTGGTTTACTTAGTTTCAAAGGTTGGCATTATTTTATCCTTATCCTTAGGGCATGCTTGCGTTCACCTGCTAACCCTTCTCTGGGTGCTGTGTACCTACGTGATGAAGGAATCGACCATTTTACTCCTCTTTTATTAATCGGATTAAGGATCAGCTTGTGTTGGATTGACGTCCTGAGCTTCCATACTTTTAAAGGATCCATTTCATGTCATGGATGTCTTCACATACTTTGGTCACTTTATAGACTATGGTTTTGGCTATGGTCGAGGGTATGTCCCAACTGGATATTATTTTATTTTTTGATAGAGGCTTTGTAGGACTACCCATTGGCTTGGTATGGGTGGTGTCAATATTGGTGTAAGCCTTGGCATTTGTATTAGTATTATGACTGATGCCGGAGGACTATATTTGATATATGATTATTCCATTTTGTTTTGGATTAAACATATTGGGTTACTATCTTGCTTTGGTTGTCTATTGGACGAATTAACTTGGTTGTGTTAGTCTAGGAATTAGAATTATCCTAAAGTCATTATATCTTTAAATACACTATGTTGTAATATGTTCAGACTTCATTCGACTCAGGGTATGTGCTTGGAGGTTGGGTTAGGTATCGGGGGAGGACCTCAGTCTTGGTTGGACTTAGGATGCCCATTACAATAAGGCCCTAATTAGGGTCATGTCAAGTTGGTATCAGAGCTTGGTTCATGGTCAATTAGGAGTCTACCAAGATGTGTTGAGTGGAGTATCTTTTAGGTGCGTGTATCATACCACATTCATAAGGGAGAGGCTATATGGCATTTAGGAATGTTTCTCTTTCTTGTGCTCTGATTTCAAGTTGTAAATTCTAAGGTCCTAATATCCTCTCTAATCCTAGTTTGTTTGCTTTTCAGATCATGCCTCAATGATTTGATATGCATGAAAATTCCTCTGTCCCAATTAGGGACGATATTAATGGGACACACTCTACTCATGGGATCCATGCTCAGTCAAGAGGTCCAGTCCCTGATTTTTTTGGAGTTCCACCGGTTCCCTCTAGTCCTCATCAAGATCCTCAGGCCAATGTGATGAATATAGAGTTTCGTCAGTTGATTCATATGATTGCTTAGTTGGTAGCTTCTCAGGCTGAGTGTAGTGCACCTGCTACTCCATTTTTTGAGGCCACTAAGGTTGGCCAGTTTATGAGATGAGTTCTTTAATTTTCACTACTGATAAGTTGGAGGAGGATCCTCAGGGTTTTTAGGATGATATAGAAAATATCTTCAAGGTGATACATGCCACGAATATGAAAAGGGTGGAGTTTGCTGCCTACTAGCTAAAGAATATGGCATACCAATGGTATGAGAAATAGGATGGGGCAAGGGGTGATGTTGATGAGTCATATTTGTGGGAGAATTTTTCCTATGGATTTATGGATTGCTGCTTTCCTTAGGAGTTGAGGGAAATGAAAGTAGAGGAATTTGTTAATCTAAAATAACAAAAAATATCAGTCAAGGAGTATGCCTTGAGGTTTCACTAATTGTCTCATTATGATCTAGAGATAAAGTCTGATATGAGGGTCAGGATGAGAAAGTTCACTTCATGACTGTCTTGTGGGTTGATCCTTGAAAGTAAGACTACCTTGCTGATCAAGGATATGGATATTTCTAGGTTGGTTGTTTATATACAATAGGTGGATATGGAAAAGAGAAAATAGGACGAACCAGGGGAAGAATAGGGTAAGAAGTTAAGGTTCTTTGAGCAGGGTGGTGGCCAATAACAAAGTGGTAGGGATGGTGGTAAATGGCCAATAAAGAAGTAGGGGAGTTCTAATTCTTTGTCCATAGCTAGTGCTCTTTACCCAAAGTCATTAAGTAATAGGCATCAGTTGGGTAGTGATTACTTCTGGGCAAAAGGTGCCTAATCTCAAGCTAGTGGGGCACAGTCGGCTTCTTTCTGTCCTTCTTTTAGGTTCTGTAGTCGATTGTATTAGGGTTTTTATGACGAAAAGAGGGATAGGTGTTTTAAATATTATCAACTAGTCCATATGCTTAGAAATTGTCCGATTGGTAAGGTTGCTTTAAGGGAGAATGAGGTTCCAGTTGCTTCATCTGCTGCTTCACCAAAGGGTGCTGCTTTTGTATCTATTTTTGCTTTTGCTATCGGCATAGGCTAGAATTGGTTATGTGCTGTTGCGTCCCCATAGGAGTCTGAGGTATCACCTGATGTCGTGACTAGTATGTTACAACTCTTTTCTCGTGATGTAAATTATTTACTTGATCTTGGGTCCACTCTCTCTTATGTAACCCCATTTGTGGCTGTGTATTTTGGTTTTGGTCTCGAGGTTGTTTTAGATCCTTTTTTTATTTCTACCCATATAGGTGACTGTGATTTTTAAAAAAATCTATATGAGGTATGTGGTATATATTGGTAGTAAGGAGACTTTGGTGGATTTGTATGAATTGGATATGGTGGATTTTGATGTTATCTTGAGGATGGATTAGTTGTACTCATTCTATGAGTCCTTAGATTATTAGGTCCGTAAGGTTGTCTTTAGATTCCTTGGTGAACCAGTTATTGAGTTCGAGGGTGGTTCCCTAGATCCTAAGGGGAAGTTTATATCGTATCTTACAGATCGAAGATAAATATCCAAGGGTGTTTCTATCATCTAGTCCAGGTTACAGATTCTAACTTGGATAGTCCTTCTTAGAATTTTGTTTCGATAGTGAATAAATTTCCTGTGGTCTTCCCTGATGACTTTCATGGTGTTCCTCCTAATAGAAAGATTGAGTTTGGGATTGATCTTGTTTTGTACACTAGCCTAATTTTTATTCCCCCTTATAGAATTGCTCTGGCTGAGTTGAAGGAGCTCAAGGACCAATTTAAGCATCTTTTGGATAAGGGTTTCATTCATCCTAGTGTGTCCCTGTAGGGTGCACTAGTGTTATTCGTGCATAATAAGGATGGTTCCCTTTTGATGTGTATTAACTATCAACAGTTGACTAAGGTAATAATTAAGAGGAAGTATCCTTTTCCAAGGATAGCTGACTTGTTTGATCAGTTGTGAAACACCCAAGAATGTGGCCTCGCAAAATTTTTGGTCGATTGATTATAATCATGATATGTGTCGTGTTGCATGCTTGTTGTGTGCTTGTTCCTAACTTGTGTAAATGTTTCTTTAATGCATATTGATGTGTTGGTTTATAATTGTGCTTGCTTTACCCTTCCTTTGCATATAAATAATTCCAAGTGTGGGAGAATTGAAACCCCTAGACTTGAACAATTCAAAAACAACAACTTTTGATGCCTCTGGGGTGGGTACGATTGAAGGGCTTGAGTCGTACCCCTGGTCATGAATCATAGACTTGCCCCTCCCCTTTCATAACTTGATCAGTATGTTAAGGTAGCATACTGTCTCCTATACAATAAGGCCATCCCTTGGTCATAACCATGCTTAACAGTCGTATACTACTCAACCGTATGGAGTGAAAACCTAACCTAGAGTCGAATGTTTTTGTCATGGATTAATCTTACGAGTTAGGGGTGATTCATAACCTTTGGTTAGGACTCAAAGGTGACCTCTCATACCCATAATAGTGTGGTTGACCTAGGAAAATCCTGGGAAGGAGTTAGGGTACCACTCGTAACCTAGTGAACGATTGCCGAATGAACGTATGGGGGAGTCATATCCCTGCACATGTGGAATTTTCAGCTTTTAGCCATGGACCTTTTGGTCATTTCCTATGGCTAAAACCCTAAACCCTCTCACTATATAAAGCATTGTATTCTCTCAATTCTTAATTGGCAGGACTTAAACCTTCCAAAAACACCCTAAAGGCTCTTGAAGCAAGATTGGAGGCTAGGGTTTGGAGTTGTTCATCTTGTGGGAAGAAAGGGGACAGGATTGTTGGCATGTCATCTTGTTTAAGGTGTGTATATTTTCCCTTGTTTAAATACCCATAAACCCAGGTATTTCACACTAGGATTAGTAAGTGTACATGTTGATTTTAAATTAAATGAAAAGGGTTTTGTTACCTAACAATGAATAGTGATGATTCTTTCTTATACTTGTATTGATACATGATATTGATGGTAGATTATATATGTGGGTACTTTTTGTGCGTGTTTTAACATGAGGGTCTTGAGTAACCCTAATCTTGATGATTTTTATGATGAAAATGAGCTTGTTAAAGGTATGCTCACAAGGTGTTTGTGAAAATGTCTAAGTGAAACGACTAATTACATGTTGATGGTGTATTGAGTTAGGGACATGACCCAAATAAGTATAAATGATTGATAAATGATGTTGGAAAAAGGTATTATAAGACTTGTATTGTGAAATTGACAACCTTGTTGGTTAATGGTTAATGAGAGGGTGAAACCCTAGGCAAGATAATGAGCTTAAGTTGTGTATTAATCCAAGTGGGGTGAAAAATGTAATTTAACATTGCTAATGAAAGGTGAATAATTTGTGTGGGTCATGATGACCATAACTTGAATTGTGTGATGAAATGAGTTAAGGCATTGGCCTATTGAAATGGTTGAGAAATGAAGGCCCCCATGGGGGGCATATGATCATGTAAATGCATGTGAATGCTTGGTAAATGGTTGGTAAAAGCCATGTTGGCCTCATGGTGACTAAATTTATATCCTTGATGATTGGTTAACTAAATGGTCATAGTCTCTAAAGTTTGAACTCGAATTAGGTTTGAATAAAAGGTGCGTATAAGATTAATAAGTATGAATGAGTGTTGCTAGGAGTCTTGATGACCAAGAATGAACTTTCATTATGTAATTATAACACCCCGATTTTCTGAACCGGAATGCTATATGGTGCTCATGACCCCGAAGGACCACAAGCTAACCTATGACTGATATCTATACCTGTACACTGCATAAGATAACATGAAAATGCAGAAACATGTATGAATGGCCATAAGGTTCAAATCTAAATAAAAACATTTGATAAGAATAATATCTGAAAATGGTATAACAATACCAAAACAAATCTGAAATAACTGTTTGACATGCTATAGTGTAGAAAGCCTCTAAACTGTCTGAATAAGGAGTTGATGGAACACGTCTCCAACTAACTCCGTCTAGAAAAACTGAACTGAAATAATAAATGAAATAAAATAATATCATCCTCAAATGAATGAGGACTCACTGCAACTCTGCGACTAGAATTTTACTGATGATCTGGAACACGTGCCTCTGAACCTATGGTGTAACATAAGAGAAAGCACCATAGCGCAAATATGTCAATACATCTGAATGTACTGAGTATACGAGTGAGGTAGGATAAATGCAAAGGGTTATATGCATGAACAATGCTAACTAATATGAACACGAGAATACATACATGCATACGTAACTATAACTGAACTTGTAGAGATACTGACTACTGAGTCTGAATACTGAAAACATAAGGGTACTGATACTGAGATACTAAATAGATGAACGACTATTTTTGATAGTTCAAATTATAAAGAACTGGTCTGGTTAACTGTATCTGATAGTCTTGTAGCTGAATACTAATATCATGAATTCTAATAACTGATGTGACTGATACATAAGTTCAGAGAACTGATAGCATAAGTAACTGTATCTGACAGTCCATAAATCTAAAAAAACTATCTGAGTTCTATTCTATCTCTAAGTTGACTATATCTGACAGTCCTAAAATCTGAAGAATTATCTGAGTTCTTTTACTAAAACTGGGTGACTGTAGTTGACAGTCCTGAAATTTGTAACTGAAATTATGGGAGGTAGTTGTTTAACCGACATGCCCCATATATGTTATAACAGCTTAGTGGCGGTTCAATCTGTGCCCTGATTGGAAGGGTGTCAATACCGCACCACTTGTAAGGACAGCTGTAAGTGACCCTTATCTGGAAGGTACTCAAATGAGAATAGTGGGGACCCTAAATTGACAGGTTAAGCCACCTCATTAACTCTAATCTGATAGGTTAAGATGTCTCAAACTACGTTGGCTACATATTCTGGAACACAAGGATGACTACTAAGAATCACACCCTGAACTAGTAGGAGAGTTCCCATCCTTGGGTTCACTTGGTGCTAACTTCTACTCCCATCTAAAGGACACTGAACTGAATAACTAAGCTGAACTGAATAACTAAACTGAATTGATTATCTGAACAAATACTGATTAACTGGACTGATACTAGTGGTATTGTTTAGCGAGCTAAACTAAGTTTATTGGATTCCAATGACTGACGAAATGTACTTAGTTCTGAGGACTGGTTGAGAGTACAAAAGTTACTGAGATTAACTGTGAATACTGAGGTTGATGAGGTTACTGAGCACTGCGATTACTGAGATTACTGGACTACTGAGATTACTGAGTTTTCATGAGTCACATAACTGACTGAATTCTATAGATCATGGCTTCACTGTGAGTATCGTGATAACATGACATGGCTCTAGGCACACAACTACATTTTTTGGGTACAAGTACCCCCAGGAATCGATGGAACGAAACTAACACAACTTGACTTTCTTGAGTACATGACCATAAATAACAATCCATAATAAATGAGTGAGGGATTTCATGAAGTACATGGTCATCATAATATCTAACATGAATAGGAATTCTTATAATCAAGTCATAAATCTCATATTCTAACATCATGGGTATTCCGACAACACATACTATTCATAACAATGGCATGGAAACCATTTAAGCATAAGGGAATGGCAAAGATGTAACATTTAGTTCATATTGAAAAAATTTGGGGATTACTAATGTGATACTTCAAAATCATGATCTTGTTCATAGCATAGAAAGCATATAGACACTATGAATCCATTCCCCAATCATCATGTACATTCCATTAACACATATATTGCACAACAATGACAAGTGAGCTCTTTGAACATAATAGACTAGCATGAATTTATCATATAGTTCACCCCTAAGTTATAATACATGATTTTTATCATTCTAGGTATGTTATCAAACACCTTACATGCACAATATTGAGCATAGGTGTACTTAACAAATTTAAAAATCTTGAACCACCCAAATTCATGGGTTTCCAACTAACATTCCCATACACTTCTTGGAAACACATTTAGATACCATCTTGAAACACAATTAACAATCATCAACTTGAACATAACCACACAACAACATAAACAACAACAACAACAAACCCAGTGTATTCCCACCTAGTGGGGTCTAGGGGGGTAAGATGTACGCAGTCCATACCTCTACCTCTGATGAAGTAGAAAGGCTGTTTCGGATACACAACAACATAAAGATCATAATATATTATTTAAAACATGGTTCTTGAGCTCTATGGATGAAAGGGATCCGTGGATGAACACTACGAATACCTTAGTGATTGAATCTTGAAAGATATCTAATATTTATGATGGTTCTTGAAGAAATCCTTAGGATTGCTCTTGGGGAGATGATCTTGAGAGGAAACCCTAATCTTGTGGTTGTGAGTGTATGAGATAGCTTTTTGAGATGTTTAACTAAAGAGAATGGAAGATAATATATTTCTTGAGGGTTATAAGTTATGGAAAGTGAAGGAAAAAGACCAAAATACCCTTACCAAAATGTCCCTCAATTGCTGGGAAAAATAGCTAAGGATATTCGTGACAAGCCGTCATACTGATGATAGGTCGTCACGAATTGTCATCATAAAATGGTGAAATCTTGGTTTTCTGGTTAAGGTTGATGACATTAGTGATAGGCCATCA
Organism: Capsicum annuum; assembly: GCF_002878395.1. Lineage (NCBI taxonomy): Eukaryota > Viridiplantae > Streptophyta > Magnoliopsida > Solanales > Solanaceae > Capsicum > Capsicum annuum. The sequence continues at coordinate 72,293,715 of NC_061116.1, forward strand.
CGGGCATGAAGGCTTGTCACAAAATGTCGTCACTAGGGGTGAAAATCTGCCCAGGGCTGACAACATTGGTGATAAGCCGTCATGGGCATGACGGCTTGTCACAAATGTCATCACTCAGTTTCCTAGCCTAACATGCTGGAGTAAAATGGGTATAACTCCTTGCTCTGATATTGTCTTTAGGTGAAATTTGTATCGTTGGAAATATAATTCAAAGATCATTCATTTGATATATAGTAAGCCACCCAGTTCATCATATAAAATGAGTTATGGTTGATTGAAGTTGACCCAAGTTTTGATGCTCACTAAAATTTTAACAATAGGAAAGCTTTCAACCTGTACTTGAGTTAGGGGACCTATATGATCTAAATTGTGATCAAATAGATTCCCACACTACATAATTGATTAAAATACTAAATTTATATAGGATCCAAGGCTTTTGAAATTTCTACGCATAAGAATGACAGATTTTCATTCTAGTCCAAAATATAGGGTATTACAATATCTTCTCCTTGGGAACATTCGTCCTTGAATGAGATTGGCTAAGATAAGAGAAAAGAAAACTGACGTGGATACAGAGTATGAATGACTAATCATGATTTCATGGCTGACATGATTGATAAGCTTAACATATTATACTAAAAATGCATATCTGATGCATGCATAACTGATTCATAAGTACATGAGGGAGAGTACTGATAAGCTGATCACGCATATCTGATGCACGAATATATGGCTAAACTGGCTCATGATCATGCAAACGAATATGAAATGGAAAGATACCAAGTTTGAACTGGGAACTAAGCATGGAGCAGAATACCAAGTTTGTACTAAAATTTGAACATGAGAATGAGTAAGCTCAAAGAAGACTGCTACCATGAATTTAAAATACCAATGAGTCTGAGATTGATTACTCAATATGCATGAGCAGAGACATAAGAACATAACTGAGTCTGGAGCATAATACATGAACAGAAATGAGTCTCTAATGCATGACATGGAAAGAGTATCGTATTGTGGCTACACTGAGCCATAGAGTACATGGCTTACTACTGAGTTTTAAAGCTAGAGGGTCGAATCATAAGTAACACTTCCTCCAAGATAGATTCATCAAAGAAAATGACATGTCTAAATTAAGGAAGTTTGGGGGCTATAGTGTATCTCCCCCTTAGGACACTATGTCCCTAGAAGGATGTTGGACTAACCTTGCTGAGATATTGAGAAAGTAAGGCGATGCACAAGACACCTAGGTCCAAAATCATCACTGATTATCTAAGATCTGAAACTGAAGTGTGATGCACGAATGTATAGAAATACTAACTTATCTGATGAACTGAGTAACTGGTAACTGAATGCTGGGTATGCAAGCCTGAATTGTACTTTATCTGAGTAGCTGGGCTGAGGCTATAAAGTATTATGCATATGAGAAGGGACTGACTGAGTAACATGAGGTAACTAATCATGGATTTCATGAAAGCTATATTGTCTGAAAATGCAGGACCAAGCGTATTACATAATTTGGAAACATTACATAGATTGAGGTATTGGAATACCTATAACTGAGTAGCTGATAACTGTATGCTATGGCCAAACAAGTCTAAAACTAAACTAAATTTTTGAGCTAAATATAAATCTGAAGCAGACACTATAACTTAAGACTGTTACTAGGATCCATACTGGAACTAAATGATGGGTCCCGATAAGTAAATACTAAAATTGAGGTTTTCACTGATACTGAAGTGCTTAATTCTGAGACTGAGCACTAATTACTGAGTGTTGAGTACTAAAACTGTAACTGAGATGGAAAATGAGTTATGATGGTCACATAATGAAGGCTGACATAAGTCAAGGATCTGAATATACATTCACACTCTGAATATTTTTTTCCAATTTCTAAGTACTACCTTTTGCTAGCCCTTTACTTGCATACTAACAGGATATTCAAGCCTATCTTCGTATCTACACCCTCATATAAAACATGCATGCAATAATCTGCTCTTAAAATGAAACATTAACTCTCTCCCATCTAAGAAATTTTTCAACACTACACTATTCTCATAAAGAGAGCTTATGAAGGGTTAAATCAGGAGAACTTGAAACATAAATGGATACTGACTGAACTTGACATATGACTGAAACCTGAGGAATAGAATATCAACAACATGTATTTACCAAAAAAGTTTGAACTGAGTATATACATGATATAGTTTGAATTTATCTGATCAGTGGGAGTATAGCATGGGTCATGGAAACTAAGTATGCTGGGGAGCATGATACGTGTACATGAGTCATGAGCTACATGACCTGAGTCTAGAATTTCGGAGTTCATGGAACATAATTTGTAACACTGAGTGATCTAGAACTGAACTTCCTATACTGGGAACTAAAAGCACACACAATCTATGGGATACGTGTGAACATAAGCTATATCCATGAAATCTTAGACATGAATCATGCATAGGCTCTATGTTGACTGAAGTACGAAGCTTTATGCGGAGATAAGGATGGGTCAAAAATTGCCTTCCCTAACTGCTTTTCTGTACATACTGGCACTACTACAAAAATTTGAGAGCCTAACTTGGGTACTTGATCTACCATCTCCCCCTTTGGTTTAAGCCATCATCATGAGTCTATGAACACTAAAATAATCTCTGAACTGTAATAAAATCATTATCATATACTTACACTCTGATCAACACATGCTCGCCTTACTAAACACATTATCTGCCTCTGTTTCCTTACATACTACTAATATAAAATCCATACCTTCATGAATAATTTTAAGTCAATAAACTTAAATTTATAACTACCACTTTCAAGCCTACTGATTCATTATAGCACAACTATCCCCATGAATACATAATCTATTCAATCTTGATTGTGTATCCCAACTTGTCTACTACAAAAATCCTGGGTTCATGCTTCTAACTCTAGGTCACATGCTATCATAGGATTTTGAGAAGGGATCTGATGACATATCTAAATCTGGGTTCGAGAACGAGTTCTCATGATCATGAATAAGATCCATACAACCTTGGAACATAACTTAACTGATGGGTTACTGTCTGAGAAAACCCTATCTTTAGGACTTGAGCTTCACTATTTCTGTTACCTTGAAAGTAAGATGGAATTAACATGAGTGAAGAATGATGAGAATCTACATGAGTTTCTTTGACAACCTCACTATAGCATGATCTAAGACATGAAAGAAGGGAAAATCCTCCTAAAACATCTCATAGCCTCCTGCACATAAGTGTGGTGCACAACACACGTATGTACAAGACTCTACTAAATGTGGCTTTCAGACTTCCTAGGACTCTAATGAACCTTAGGCTCTGATACCAAGTTTGTAACACCCCTATTATCTGAACCGAAATGCTACACGGTGCTCATGACCCTAAAGGACCACAAGCTAACCCATGACTAATATCTATACCTATACACTATATAATATAACGTAAAAATGCAAAAACATATACCGAATGGACATAAGGTTCAAATATAAATAAAAACATCTGATAAGAATAATGTCTGAAAATGGTATAACAATACCAAAATAAATCAGAAATAACTGTCTGACATACTATAGTCTAAAAAGCCTCTAAACTGTTTGAATAAAGAGTTGATGGAATATGTCTCCAACTAACTCCATCTAGCAAGACTGAACTGAAATAATAAATAAAACAAAATAATATCATCCTTAAATGGATGAGGACTCATACAACTCTGTGAATGGAATTCTGCTACTGATCTGGAACACGTGCCTCTGAACCTATGGTAACATAAGAGAAAGCACTATAGCATAAATACGTCAGTACGTCTAAATGTACTGAGTATACGAGTGAGGTAGGCAAAATGAAAAGGGTTATATTTATGAATAATGCTAACTAATATGAATGAGAGAATACATACATGCATACGTAACTGTAACTGAACTCAAAGAGATACTGACTACTGAGTCTGAATACTGATAACTTGAGTGTACTGATACTGAGACACTGACTAGATGAACGACTATTTCTAATAGTTCAAATTATGAAGAACTAGTCTGGTTGACTGTGTCTGACAGTCCTGAAGCTGAATACATATATCATGAATTCTGATAACTGCTGTGACTGATCCATAAGTTTAAAGAACTGATATAACTGATAGCATAAGTGACTGTATTTGATAGTCCATAAATCTGAAGGAACTATCTGAGTTCTGTTCTATTTCTAAGTTGACTGTATCTAACAGTCCTAAAATTTGAAGAACTATCTGAGTTCTTTTACTGAGACTAGGTAACTATAGCTGACAGTCCTAAAATTTGTAACTAAAATTGTGGGAGGTAGTTGTTTAATTGAAATTCCCTATATATGCTATAACAGCTGAGCTGGGGTCTAATCTGTTCCCTGATTGGAAAAGTTTTAATACCGCGCCACTAGTAAGGACTGCTGTGAGTGACCCTTATCTGGTAGGTACTCAAATGAGAATGGTGGGAACCCTAAATTGATAGGTTAAGCCACCTCATCAACCCTAATCTGATAAGTTAAGATGTCTCAACCTACGCTGGACTACATAGTTCTGGAACATAAGGATGATTGCTAAGAATCACACCTTGAATTGGTAGGTAAGTTCCCATCCTTTGGTGCACTTGGTGCTAACTTCTACTCCCATCTGAAGGACACTAAACTGAATAACTAAGCTGAACTAAATAACTGAACTAAATTGATTAGCTGAACTAATACTAATTAACTGGACTGATACTAGTGGTATTGATTAGCGGAGCTAAACTAAGTTTATTGGATTTCAATGACTGACGGAATATAGTGAGTTCTGAGGACTGGTTAAGAGTACTAAAGTTACTGAGATTAAGTATGAATACTGAGGATGCTGAGGTTATAGAGCACTGAGATTACTGGACTACTGAGATTACTGAGATTACTGAGTTTTCATGAGTCACATAACTGACTGAATTCTATAGATCATGGCTTGACCGAGAGTATCATGATAACATGACATGGCTCTAGGCACACAACTATATTTATTGGGTACAAGTACCCCTAAGACTCGATGGAAGGAAACTAACATAACTTGACTTTCTTCATGACCATCAATAACAATCCATAGTACATGAGTGACGGATTTCATGAAGTACATGGTCATCATAATATCTAACATGAATAGGAATGCTTATAATCAAGTCATAAATCTCATATTCTAATAACATGGGCATTCCAACAACATAAACTATTCATAACAATGGCATGGAAACCATTTAAGCTTTAGGGAATGGGAAACATATAACATTTAGTTCATATTGAAATAATTTGGAGATAACTCATGTGATACTTCAAAATCATGATCTTGTTCATAGCATGGAAAGCATATAGACACACTATGAAATGATTCCCCAATCATCATGTACATTCCATTAACACTTATATTGCACAACAATGACAAGTGAGCCCATTGAACATAATAGACTAGCATGAATTTATCATATAGTTCACCTGTAAGTTATAATACATGATTTTTATCATTCTAGGTATTTTATCAAACACCTTACATGCACAATATTGAGCATAGGTGTACTTACCAAATTTAAAAATCTTGAACCACCCAAATTCATGGGTATCCAACTAACATGCCCATACAATTCTTGGAAACACATTTAGATACCATCTTGAAACATAATTAACAACCATAAATATGAATATAATCACCCAACAATATATAGATCATAATTTATTATTTAAAACATAGTTCTTGAGCTTCACGGATGAAAGGGATTCGTGGATGAACACTACACATACCTTAGTGATTGAATCTTAAAAGAGATCTAATATTTATGATGGTTCTTGAAGAAATCCTTAGGCTTGCTCTTGAGGAGATGATCTTGAGTGGAAACCCTAATCTTGTGGTTGAGAGTGTATGAGAGAGCTTTTTGAGATGTTTAACTAAAGAGAATGGAAGATAATATGTTTCTTGAGGGTTATAAGTTATGGAAAGTGAAGGAAAAATACCAAAATACCCTTAATACAATGTCCCTCAATTGCTGGGAAAAATAGCTAACAACATTCGTGACAAGCCGTCATACTGGTGATAGGTCATCACAAATTTTTGTCACAAAAAGGTGAAATCTTAGTTTTCTGATTAAGGTTGACGACATTGGTGATAGGCCATCATAGGCATGACAAATTGTCACAAAATGTCGTTATTAGAGGTGAAAATCTGCCCAGGGCTAACGACATTGGTGATAGTCCATCACGAGCATGACGGCTTGTCACAAATGTCGTCACTCAATTTCCCAGCCTGACATACCAACTAAAATGGGCATAACTCCTTGCTCCGATATCTTATTTAGGTAAAATATATATTGCTTGAAAGATAATTTAAAGATATTTTATTTGATATATAGTAGGCCACCTAATTAGTCATATAAAATGAGTTATGGTTGATTGAAGTTGACCCAAGTTTTGACGCTCACTAAAACTTGATAGATAGGAAATCATTCAACTTAAACTTGAGTTAGGGGACCTATATGATTTAAATTCGTGATCAAATAGATTCTCACTCTACATATATGATTAACACACTAAATTTACATAGGATTTGAGGCCTTTGAAACGTCTATGCATAAGAATGATAGATTTTTATTCTAGTCCAAAATATAGGGTATTACAGTAATAAACTAAGGCCTCGGGCCTAACCATGCGATAAATATACAAATGGGATGATAGAGATAATGTGATGGTCTAGGGTGTTGATGTGTATCCTTGATGGCTTGAATATCTTGAGATGGGTTAGGTTTCTATATGATGAATTAGATGGGTACTAGTATGTATGTAGAGATGTGTTATTTTATGGTCGAATTCTGCTTACCATATAAAGAGGGTTGGTTTGTGGTCCAAGTTTGCTTACCATATAAGGCATCTTGGTTTGTGGTCCAGGTTCGTTTACCATAAAAGGCTTGTTGGATTGTGGCCCAAGTCTGCTTACCATACAAGGCATGTTGGTTTATGGTCCAAGTCCGCTTACCATATAAGTTGTGTTAGTTTATGGTCCAAGTCTTCTTACCATATAAGGCGTATTGGTTTATAGTCCAAGTCCACTTACCATACAAAGCATGTTGGTTTATTGTCTAAGTTTGCATACCATATAAGGCCTGTTATTTATAGTCCAAGTCTGGTCAATATATAAGGCATGTTGGTTTGTAGTCCAAGTCCACTTTCCATGTAAGTCGTGTTGGTTTGTGGTCCAAGTCATTTACCATGCAAGGCGTATGGGTTTGTGGTCCAAGTATACTTACCATGTAAGGCATGTTGGTTTGTGGTCCAAGTTATTTACCATGCAAGGCGTATGAGTTTGTGGTCCAAGTCTACTTACCATATAAGATGTGTCATATCAAGGTTCATGTCCCCTTATTTATTATAGCATAAGGAATTCTATTTGTCTAAAACATTAGGGTAGAGGGTTGGGATCCCTTTACCCCATGTCTCATGAATGAATATATCATAAATCCATGTTGTGACTCCTTTCATCATTTGACTTGTTGTGCCACTATACATATATATGTCTTCCATATGCCTATTCTTATGTAAATATGATCTCATATAATAAATTGACATGGATTTGAAAAAATGTACTATTTTATCATTATCCTTAAGTTACATGCTAGCGTTCAAATGGCTAACTATCACCAAAGGCTATGTTCTTATGTGATGTAGGGCTTAGAGCTTCTTCTTCTCTTCTCGCATAGTGACTGGGTGATCAAAGCAGATCGTGCATTGACTTGAAGTGGTGATCTCCTTTTCTCTGGAAGACATTCACCTCTTGGTCTCCTATCTTTAGACTTGGTCTGGTTATTGTCTGGGGCTTGTCCCAAAATATATTTTTACTGACATTGGTTTTGTATAGATGCATTGTGAATGGTTGTGGACTTGGGTATATTATTTAGTTTTATGAACCTAATGAAATATAAAGACATTTCTAAGCTATCACTTTTGTCGTTGTTGTTTCTGCTACCTTAACTTGTGAGTTGAAGTTCCTTTGAATCCTATGATATGATGAGATGCTTGATGGGTTATCGGGGAAACCTCTAATTCATGTGAGCTTGAGGTGCCCATACAATAAAGTTTGGGGCATGTCAAGTTGGTATCAAAGACTAGGTTCATGGTTAGTTGGGTGTTCACAATTCAGTGTCTAGTAGAGTCTCTTTTATGCGTGTAAAGTGTGCCACACTTATAAAAGAGGGGCTATGAGACATCTTAGGAATGTTTCCCTTTCTTTTGTTTCAATCTCAAGCTATAAAGCCTAAGGTATTGAGTTCCTCTGATCCGTTTACTAACTTTCAGATCGTGCCTCAAAGAAGATCTGAGACTTACACTTTGGCCCTAACTGAGGCTCCTATGGATAAAGCTTGTCCAATTTCTAAGGTTTATACCTGGGATAGGGCTTCGACATTCGGCCATCCTCGTGGGGTTCTACCTACCAACCCTGCTCATGAAAGTGGCATTCCTCCTCAATCAACTGAAGAGAATGCTACTAATGCGGAGTTTCATCGCTCCATCAACCTCTTGACTGAATTGATAGCTTCTTAATTGAAGCGTGGTACCTTTTTTGCTCCATCCTCTGAGGTCACAAGGGTTGGCCAATTCATGAAGTTGCACCCTCCTATGTTTACGGGTGTGAAAGTTGAGAAAGATTCCTAAAGTTTCATTAATAAAATTAAGAATATCTTCCAAATTATGCATACACCAGAGATGGAGGGTTTTGAGTTTATTCCTACCAATTGAAGGATGTAGCATACCAATGATATGAATTAGTAGGAGATATCTAGAGAAGTGGGAGTTAGTCTGGTCAAGTGGGAAGATTTCTCTAGTGCCTTTCTTGACTGCTTCTTTCCTCAGGAGTTAAGGAAAGCTAAAGAGGAAGAGGTTATGAATTTAAGGCATGGTGGGATGTCCGTCAAGGAGTATACTTTGAGACTCCATCAGTTGTCAAGGTATGCCCCTGAGATGGTGTCTTGCATGAGGGCTAGGATATATAAATTTATTTCAAGATTGTCTCCCTAATTGGTCCTTAAGAGTAAGGTAACCTTGTTAATTAGCGACATGAACATATCTAGGTTGGTTGTGTATATGCAACAAGTGAAAAAGGAGAAAAAAATAGGGTGAGGTTAGTGAGAGGCAAGGTAACAGGTCTCGACCGTCTGAGCTAAGTGAGGGTCAGCAGTCTAGTGATAGGTTGTCTAGGGGGAAGGACTTGGTGAGTGGTGATTCTTAGGCTAATGTGGCCCAGTCATAGCCGACCTACCCTCCCTTGTTGATTCCTTGGCAGAATCAGCATGCTGTGCTCGAGAAGCGAAAGAACAAATGTTTCTATTGTGAACAAATTGGGTACATGCAGCGAAAGTTCCCCTCTCGAGTGGCTGCTCAGGCTGACAGAGCCCCTATTTCTACTTCATCTACTCTTGCACCAAAGGGTTCTATCTATGCTTCTGTTTATGGTACCAACATTGGCCGAAGTCACTTGTATGCAAGTTTTACTCACCTGGGGTCCGAGACATCTCCAAATATTGTTATTGGTATGTCAAAAACTCCATTCTTTGCTTGGTATATTGGACCTCATCTGTGATTGTGTATTTTAATTTGGTTCAGAGTCATTTGAGCTCCCTTCTCCATTTCTACACTAATAAGAGACTCCGTGGTTGTAAGGATTTTATTGAGAGTGTGTGATAACTATTAATAATAAAGAAAGTCTTGTTATTTAATAGAGGTGGACATAATTGTGTTCGATGTCAATTAGGGGTGAATCGATTGCATTCGTGCTATGCTTCCTTAGATTCTTGGACCCCTAAGGTAGTACCTTCCCTAATAAGTTGGTCATCGTATAAGAAGAAGGTCGCTTGAGCAGTTAAAGGGAAATTTCTCCCTATAAAAGTCCAAGTTGAATTGGTCTTTCCCTCTAGGATGAGCCCCATTCGTTCGGTGTTCCATGTCCTCATATTGAGGGCGTAGTTGATTATTTATTGGTTGTTCCCCTAGAGGACATTGGTATTTTAGGTTCTTTGACTTGTGAGGAGATCCTGGTGAGTTCACCGGTTGCGAACAACAGAAGTAGATTCAATGAAGGTTCTATAGTAGGACCAATAGTTCGACAAAGCTACTTGGGAGGCGGTAGAGGACATGAAGTCCAAGTATCCACAACTATGTTCCATTCCAAAAACTTTTGCTTGAGGTGTGTGTTATTATTCCTAATTTGGTGTATGTATCAAATAGATGGTGCATGAGACTCCAGATGCCCACAATTAATTTATGTCTTTCTTAGACAAGGATTCGAGTTCCCAAATGTTGAGTTGCTTTGTAACTTTGAAGGATAATGAGGATCATGATACGTGTCATGTTGTAACCTTGTGGTGTGCTTTGTCCTAGTTTGGTTGAAAGTGGTTTGCAATATGTACTGATATATTAACTTGTGTCGGTTTTTCCTTACCCGTCATTCGCGGACGAATGATACTAAGTGGGGGAGAATGAAACACCTAAGAAAGTGGCCTCACAAAAATTTTGGTTGATTGGTGATAATCATGATATATGTAGTGTTGCATGCTTGTTGTGTGCTTATATCTAAGTTTTGTAAAGGTTTATTTGATGCATGTTGATGTATTAGCTTATAATTGTGCTTTCGTTACCCTTCCTTTGCATACAAATAATTCCAAGTGGGGAGAATTGAAACACCTAGACTTGAACCACTGAAAAACAACTACTTTTGATGCCTCTGGGGTGGGTACAATTAAAGGGATTGAGTCATACCTTTGGTCACGACTCATAGCCTTCCCCCTCCTCTTTCATACCTTGATCATTATAGTAAGGTATCATACTATCTCTTATACAAAAAGTGCATTCTTTGGTCGTAACTATGCTTATGAGTCGCATACTACTCAACCGTATGGAGTGAAAAACAAAACTAGAGTGGATTGTTTTCGTCACAGATGAAGCTTACAAGTTAGGGGTTGAGTCGTACCATTTGGTTATGACTCAAAGGTTCCCTCTCATACCCATAATAGTGTGGTTGAACTAGAAGAATCCTAGGGTATGAGTTAGGGTACCACTCATACTCTAGGCTGCGATTGCTCAATGAACCGTATGGGGGAGTCATACCCCTACACATGTGGACTTTTCAGCTCTTAGACAAGGACCTTTTGGTCATTTCCTATGCCTAAAACCCTAAGCACTCTCACTATATAATGCATTGTAGCCTTTCAAGTCTTCATTGGCAAGAATTAAACCTTCCAAAAAACTTTAAAGGCTCTTGAAGCAAGATTGGAGGCTAGGGTTTGGAGGTGTTCATCTTATGGCAAGAAAAGGGGTCAAGATTGTTGGTGTGTCATATTGTTTAAGGAATTTATCCCTTCCCCTTCCTAAATAACCTTAAACCCATGTATTTCACACTTGAATTAGTAAGTGTACATGGTGGTTTTGAATTAAATGAAAAAGGTTTTGTTACCTAGTAATGAATAATGATGATTCTTACTTATACGTGTGTTGATACATGATATTGATGGTAGATTGTATATGTGGGTGCTTGTTGTGTGTTATTTAACATAGGGGTCTGGAGTAACCCTAATCTTGATGATTTCTACCATAAAAATGAGCTTGTTAAAGGTATGCTCACAAAGTGTTTGTGAAAATGTCCAAGTGAAATAACTATTTACATATTGATGATGTATTAAGTTAGGGAAACAACCCAAATGAGTATGAATGATTGATAAATGATGTTGTTAAAGATATTGTAAGCCTTGTATTATGAAATTGACAACCTTATTGCTTAATGGTTAATGAGAGGGTGAAACCCTAGGCAAGATAATGAGCTTAAGTTGTCTATTGAACCAAGTGGGGTGAAAATGTGATTTAACATTGCTAATGAAAGTTGAATAGTTTGTGTGGGTCACGATAAACTTACCTAGAATTGTATGATGAAATGAGTTAAGGCATTGGCCAATTAAAATGGTTGAGCAATAAAGGCCCCCATGGGGGGCATATGATCATGTAAAGTGTTGAATTTGGTTAAATGTATTAAATCCTTTATGTGTGGAATTAAATGCATTTGAATGCTTGGTAAATGGTTTGTAAAACCCTTTTGGCTATATCATGCTAAATGCATATCTGTAACGCCACGAGATCCCATCCCGAGATGTCACATGGTACTTATGGACCCAAAGGACCACAAGATAATCCTTTTTTGATATCTATACCTGTACACTACATAATATCTAAAAAATGCGGAAACTTGCCATAAGGTTCAACATATCTATACATACTCAAAACTGAAAACTGAATACTAATACATCTATCTGAAAAGCCTCTAACTGTCTGAATTGTGGAGTTGATGGGACATGTGCCCAACTAACTCCGTCAACAGAAAATAAACAAAGCCTGAAACAATAGTAGTAAACTGAGACTCGTTCTCAAAAGAAGAGGACTCACTGCTACTGCTGCTAACTGGGACCAAACTGCTGAGGATAAATTGGATCCTGTGCCTCTAACCTATGGTGTTAAATAAAAAAAATATACCGAGTATGTAGATGAGGTAGGCTAATGCAAGGGTTCATGCATGCACAATATCTAAACTGAATAATCATAAAAATGCTGCATGAGAACACATACATGAATGCACAGAACATAAACACAATTATTGCAACTCTAGATACTGAAACTCAGATACCACTTTACTGCAGACTGAACTCACTACTAACACTGAGATACTGAATCACTGACTTATCTAATACAGATAACTGAGGATCTGGATGTTCTTACCTAAAGGAATGTACTCTGATCTTACTGTTTTCGACTGACAGAATTAGAGATCAACTTTGCTAACAGATTATTTTGGAAGCGATTATCATTGATAAGAAGTATGATTATATCTGAATCTGACGACAAAAATATTCAATAAAAATCTGATATTGTAATCAAGCCTGTCTGGCGGCATATCTCTGAATATGATATCAATCAGTTGTATATATAACTAAGCCTATCTATCGGGATGGTCCATGAATCAATGAAACTATCGGAGTTTCTCATAAAGATAGATGACTGTATCTGACAGTCCAGATTTCTAAAGATTAATTCTGAAACTGAGACTGAATCTAAAACTTAAACTATGGGAGTAGTCACTTAATTGACATGCCTCGATTTGCCACATAGTGGGGTCCACCCTGTGCCCTATTTGGAAGGGTGTCATTACCGCGGCACTAGTAAAGACAACTCTATGTGAACCTCATCTAGTAGGTCCTCAAATGAGAATAGTGGAGCCCTCATCTAGAAGGTCAAGCCACCTTATCTACCCTCATCTAGAAGGTATGATATCTCTCATCCACCCTCAACTAACAGGTGTCATTTCTCAACCTATGATGGCTACGTAGTTCTGGAGCACAAAGATTATTTATAAGAATCACACGCTCTACTAGTAGGTGAGTTCCCATCCTTGAGCTCACTTGGTGCTAGTTTCTACTCTCAACTGAAAGACTCAGAAATGAATTCTCAATTGAAAACTGGCTGAACTAAATCTGACAATGATCATATTACTTAAAAAGTCTGATCGAGTTACGCTGAGATCACTTGGTTCTGTATCTAACAAAAAAGATATTGAATAATGGTATCTGACTGACGATACAGAACTTGAATAGAATACTCAAATCGCTTCTGAGATTAGGATTGAATCACTTTAATACTATTAGAACTGAGCTAATTACAGGCTTGAGGCTAGATTACTAGCGATATAGAGATTACAGAGATAACTGACATTATTGAGCTTTATTAACATTTGCACTTTTTTGAGGATACAGAGTTCTATAGTTCACAGAGTTCTGAGAATAATAATGGATCAACTGGAATTATCGAGAGACTGACACGGTTTGCTAGACAACAACTCTATTTTCAGGTATAAATACCCCTAGGACTCGATAGCATAAAAGTAAGCATCATCATTCATTCATCATCACAAGCATTCATGCATCATCACAATCATTCAAGCATCTTCACAAGTAATTCAGGAATCATGCCATATGTTCATTTCCACAGTCATTAAATATCACCTCAAGCATTTAAGGATCTCAAACATCTATTCATCATCACAGTCGCCAAGGAGTCACTTTAAGAATCTCAGAATCATAATCATATAATAACGTAGGGGAAACATGCTACTAGATTGTACTCCCTTCAACAAGGTTTTACCTCAGCTATTTCATACCTATATCGATCTTGACATGTGTTTGGATATCCTATGACTTGGGGAGACTTCATACTATCACATCATAACTTACTTGCTAACCACTTGGAATGTATTAAAAGCTTAACATATATCAAGAGCACATAATTAGGGAAATTTACAACCATCATATCTCGACTTGTTCACTAGGGTCTTTCAACAACCACTAGACATAACCAATTTTACACCTACTTGGGGATTTCATGCTATCTTGGCACATTTCACTCACTAAGGCATTTTATCAAACACTAGGCATGCATGGACTAGCTCACAATTTTGGGTTTTCTATTTAACATACTATAATGGCCCTTATGCTTTACCTAAGCTCTTTATCAAACCTATGGGGAACGTTCTTCTTTTATTCAACCATTTCTACACCCAAAAGTCATGAACCCATCACATGGAAAAACAACTTCAAGAGGGTCTATCACAAACATCACATGAATTCCACATACTAGGGTCAAAGCTCATAAATTTTGTAGGCAAACATAAATCAAAACTCAACAACACATTAAACATCCATTTCAACTCATAAAATTCACTAACAACTTATAAACATGAAAATCTTTTAGTTTTAAAAAGGGTTCTTGAGCTTCTTGGATGAAAGGGACCCAAGAATCAACATCTACATACCTTAACCTTTGAAATTGGATGAACTTTAGTGCTTGAAACTTTATTCACAATTGAAATAAATAGATTCTTGAAGCCCACACTATGAGGAACTTGATTCTTAAAGAAACCTTGAAGAATTTATGGATGAATTTTGGAAGTTATTCTAGATATTCTTAAGAGAATTGGAAAAGAAAATGATTGAATTAGGGTTTGAATGAGGGTTCCTCATATTTATAGAGGCTCAAAAAAAGGTGGGAAATGACCAAAATATCCTTCCAAAAATGCCCTTGAATTGCTGGAAAAATATACTTGATGCCATCCGTGACAGGCCGTCAGGTCCGTGATAGGCCGTCACAAATGGTCGTCACAAAAGGGGTCCAAATTCTTGATTTTCTGCCCAGGGCTGATGACATCATCAGAAATGTCGTCAGAATGTGATGACGTCATCAAAAAGGTCGTCAGAAATGTGATAGCCCGTCAGAAACGTCGTCACCATTTTCCAATTTGACATGCTGGAGTAAAATGGGCATAAATCTTTACTCCGATGTCGAATTTAAGAGAAATTGGTATCTTTGGAAAGATAATTCAAAGATATTTCATTTGATATATAGAAAAACACCCATTTCTTTGTATACAATGAGTTATGGGTGATTTAAGTTGACCTAAATTTTGATGGTCACTAAAACTTGAACGATAGGAAAGTTTTCAACTCGTTCATGAGTTAGGGGACCTCTATGATCTTAATTCATGGTCAAATAGATTCCCAAATGATTCAAAGTATTTCATACTTGGGAGGATATTTCTTAAACATTTTGACTTGAATTTTTTCTTTACCAAATATGTTCTAAGGCTCAGACTGGAAGATGATTTTATGGGGCATTACATTATCTTCCCCTTGAGAATATTTATCCTCGAATGTCGTTTGATAGACTGAGAATACAGATCAACAAAACTTACTCAAGAAATGGAAACATCTCAGATCAGGACTACGCAACTAGAATGACTGACATATAGAGTTCTTACACTAGGCATGCATATATGATGCATGGAATACTCGGCTGATGATACTCATAGCGGAATTCTCATAAGACACATGCATATCTGATGCATGGACTCATAAATAGGAGGATATCATGAATAAACGATTGAAAACACGCTGACAAGCTGAACCCTTTCTACTAAATGCGCATATCTAATGCATGAATGTCCGGCTAAGATGACTTTTGAAAGTACGACTTGACAATGCAACAATGGTTGATGGTAACTTTATAAGGAAAATCTGAACATGCATCGAGATGAATATAATGTAATTCAACATCATAATACCATGGGGTATCTCCCCCTTGGGACTTTATGTCCCTCTAAACACGCTTCGCTAAAATACTGGAGTGGTGCGCGGGACACCTATAGACTGGGTCATAATTGACCTATCAAGATCTGAAACTTATGCATGACTCATGCTAACATATAAGCTCAAAATGAGAGCAAAGGATCTATCAATGTATAACATAAAGATGAAGGGATCATAACATACTTGGGTCAATTTCAGGGGAACTTTCCCGATCAAGGCGAGCCTGAAGTGCATACAATCTATTATGAGCTGAAGGAAGACTATGCTGACTTCGGGGACTTGGCTTAGGACAGTCTCGAACTTTGTGAACGGTCTCTCTACATCCAAAGCACACATCACTATCGGCTGTACATACAACCTTATGATTCTTACCATATTCTTCACACAACGGGTAGGTACGAACACCACTAGTACTACTCTGGGCTTTGGAGCTTAGTTCTCCCACAAATATGACACCCCCAAACATAGGTGCGAGTACTCTAGCTGAAGATAGAGCTGGAACTAAAAATATTTGACCATACTAAGAAATGCTACCACCTTGAGACCATGATTGCGAGAAACCACGACTACCTGTCTTGGCTTTCCTACTCACTCTCTCTCTCTCCTTCATCTTATTTGCCTCAATCTCTTGCACATGAATCATTAGCCTAGAAATATCCATATCTCTATTAACCATGGCATCTCTACACTCTTTTAACACATCACTTGATACCCCAGTCAAAAACTTACTCATACCCGTTCTAGGTCAGCTATCAAGTCGCGAGCATACTTAGCTAATTGGTTAAACTTAAGACAATACTCTTTCACTATCATGGAGCCTTGCCTTAGGTTCATAAGCTCTTCTACCTTAGCTTCTCTCATTTCTAGTGGGAAAAACCTATATAGAAAGGCACTCTGAAACTCTAGCCAAGGCACGAAAGCTGCATTCTCTCCTTTACTTTTCTCTCATATCACTACCCAATCATAAGGAATATCTTTTAACCTATAAGATGATAAATCAACACTTTCCTCCTCTGACACATGCATAATCTAGGTGATCTTCTTTACCTCCTCAATAAACAACTGTGGATCCTCACTTACTACTGACTCAACGGGTAGGTTCATTTTCATGAAGCTTCTAATCCTGGCTACAGCAAAATTCCCATCTTGCTGAAGTGGGAATGCAACCTGATGGTTTCCATGAATATTAGTCACAGCTTGGGCTAGCGCCTGGAAAACTGCCCAAAACTCTGCATATGACACACTCTCATTTTTAGGATCTACTGGCTGAGGGGGTTGATCATCAACCCTATGGACAAAGTCTCTGCGAGGAGGCATACTCTGTAAATGAAAGAATAAAGTGGATTAGATTGAGGATCAACTTGAGCTCATGCTCACTCGACTAAATAATCACTAAAAGAAGAGGAACTACTCCTAAGAACATCCTGTAGCCTCTTGTACATAAATGTGGCACGCTATAAACCCATGTGCAAGACTCTACTAGATGCAGTTTTTCAGACTCCTTAGGACACTCTTGAACCTTATGCTCTGATACCAATTTTGTAATGCCCCGAGATCTTATCCCAAGATGTCACACGATACTTATGGACCTGAAGGACCACAAGCTAACCCTTTTTTGGTATCTATACCTGTACACTACATAATATCTGAAAAAAATATAGAAACTTGCCATAAGGTTCAACACATCTATACATACTCAAAATTGAAAACTGAATACTAATACATCCGTCTGAAAAGCCTTTAACTATCTGAACTGTGGAGTTGATGGGACATGTCCCCAACTAACTCTGTCAATAGCAAATAAACAAAGTCTAAGACAATAGTAGTAAACTGAGACTCAACTTTGAAAGAAGAGGACTTACTACTACTGCTGCTGACTAGGACCAAACTACTGAGGATAAACTGGGTCCTGTGCCTCTGAACCTATGGTGTCAAATAAAACACCATAGCGCAAATGCGTCAGTACAAAAATATACCGAGTATGTAGACAAGGTAGGCTAATATAAGGGTTTATGTATACACAATATCTAAACTGAATAATCATAAAAATGCCACATAAGAACACATACATGAATGCACAGAACATGAACATAATTATCGCAACTCTAGATACTGAAACTCAGATACCACTTTACTGTAGACTGAACTCACTACTGACACTGAGATACTAAATTACTGACTCATCTGATACTGATAACTGAGGATCTGGATATACATACATCAAGGATAGTACTCTGAGCTTACTGCTTTTGACTTACAGAATTAGAGATCAACTTTGCTAATAGATTATTCTGGAAGCAATTATCAATGATAAGAAGTATAATTATATCTGAATCTGACGACAAAAATAATCAATAGAAATCTGATATTGTGATCAAGACTATCTAGCAGTATATCTCTGAATATGATATCAATCAACTGTATATGTGACCAAGCCTATCTGTCGGGATGGTCCATGAATCAATAAAACTATTTGAGTTTCTCACAAAGATAGATAACTGTATCTGACAGTCCTGATTTTTGAAGATTGATTCTAAAACTGAAACTGTGGGAAGTAGTCACTTAATGACATCCCCCGATCTACCACATGTGGAGTCCAACCTATGCCTCAATTAGAAGGGTGTCATTACCGCGCCACTAGTAAAGATAACTCTATGTGACCCTCATCTAGTAGGTCCTCAAATAAGAACGGTGGAGCCCTCATCTAGCAGGTTAAGCCACCTCATCTACGCTTATCTAGCAGGTATTATGTCTCTCATCCACCCTTAACTAATAGGTGTGATGTCTCAACCTACGCTGTCTACGTAGTTATGGATCACAAGGATTGCTTCTAAGAATCACACCCTCTACTAGTAGGTGAGTTCCCATCTTTGAGCTCGCTCGGTTCTATTTTCTACTCCCAACTAAAAGACTCAAAACTGAATTCTTAACTGAACACTGGATGAACCGAATCTGACACTGATCATAGTACTCAAAAGGTCTGACTGAGTTACACTGAGATCACTTGGTTCCGTATCTGACAGAAAAAGATATCGAATCACGGTATCTAACTGATGATACAAAGCTTGAATAGATTACTCAAATCTCTTCTGAGATTGGGATTAAATCACTTGAATACTATTAGAATTGAGATGATTACAGGTCTGAGGCTATATTACTAGCGATATAGAGATTACAAAGATAATTGAGATTACTGAGCTTTATTAAGCTTCGCATTTGTATGAGGATACAGAGTTCTATAGTACACGGAGTTTTGAGAATCATGGCTCAACTGGAATTATTGAGAAGCTAACACGGGCTCTAGACAACAGCTTTATTTTTAGGTATAAATACCCCCCAGGACTCGATAGCATAAAAGTAAGAATCATCATTTATTCATCATCACAAGCATTCACGCATCATCACAATCATTCAAGCATCTTCACAAGTAATTTAGGAATCATGCCATATGTTTATTTCCACAGTCATTAAAAATCACCTCAAGCATTTAAGGATCTCAAACGTCTATTCATCATCACAGTTGCCAAGGAGTCACTTTAAGCATCTCGGAATCATAATCATATAATAACGTAGGGGAAACATGCTACTAGATTGTAATCCCTTCAACAAGGTTTTACCTCAGCTATTTCATACCTATATCGATCTTGACATGTGTTTGGATATCCTATGACTTGGGGAGACTTCATACTATCACATCATAGCTTAATTGCTAACCACTTGGCATGTATTAAAAGCTTAACATATATCAAGAGCACATAATTGGGGAAATTTAAACCATTATATCTCGACTTGTTCATTAGGGTCTTTCAACAACCACTAGACATGACCGATTTTACACCTACTTGGGGATTTCATGCTATCATGGCACATTTCACTCACTAAGCCATTTTATCAAACACAAGGCATGGATGGACTAGCTCACAATTTGGGGTTTCCTATTCAACATACTATAGTGGCCCTTATGCTTTACCTAAGATCTTTATCAAACCTATGGGGAACGTTCTTCACTGATTCAACCATTTCTACACCCAAAGATTATGAGCACATCACATGGAAAAACAACTTCAAGAGGGTCTATCACAAACATCACATGAATTCCACATACTAGGGTCAAAGCTCATAAATTTTGTAGGCAAACATAAATAAAAACTCAACTACACATTAAACATCCATTTTAACTCATATAAATCATTAACAACTCATCAGAATGTGATGATGTCGTTAAAAAGGTCATCGGAAATGTGATAGCCAGTCAAAAATGGCATCACCATTTTCCATCTTGACATGCTAGAGTAAAATAGACATAACTCTTTGCTTCAATATCGGATTTAGGAGAAATTGGTATCATTTGAAATCTAATTCAAATATATTTCATTTTATACATAGAAATCCACCCATTTCTTCATATACAATGAGTTATGGTCAATTTAAGTTGATCCAAATTTTGACGGTCACTAAAACTTGAACGATAGGAAAGTTTTCAACTCGTTCATGAGTTAGGGGGCCTCTATGTTCTTAATTCATACTCAAATTAATTCCCATATGATTCAAAGTATTTCGTACTTGGGAGTATATTTCTAAAACATTTTGACTTAGATTTTTGCTTTACCAAATATGCTCTAAGGTTTAGACTGGAAGAGGATTATGCAGGGCATTATAATATCCTTGATGATTGGTTGACTAAATGGTCATAGTCCCTAATGTATAACTCAAATTTGGTTTGAATAAAAGGTGCATATAATATTAATAAGTATGAATGAGTTTTGCTAGGAGTCTTGATGACCACGAATGAACTTTTATTGTGCTATGAACTAAGGCCTAGTGCCAAACCATGCGAGAAATGGCTAAATGGGCCAGTAGATATCATTTGATGGTCTAAGGTATTGATGTGTAGCCTTGTTGGCTTGAATGCCTCAAGATGGGTTGAGTTCTTATGTGACGAATTGAATGGGTGCTACTATGTGTGAAGAGATATGTTAGTTTGTGATCCAAGTTCGCTTACTATATAAGGCATGTTGGTTTGTGGTCCAAGTTCGCTTACCATATAAGGCGTGTTATTTTGTGGTCTAAGTCCGCTTACCATGTAAGGCATGTTGGTTTGTGGTCCCAGTTTGCTTACCATATAAGGTATGTTTTTTGTGGTCCAAGTTCGCTTACCATATAAGGTATGTTAATTTGTTGTTCATGTCTACTTACCATGCAAGACATATTGGTTTGTGGTCCAAGTCTATTTACTATGCAAGATGTGTGGGGTTGTGGTCCAAGTCTGCTTACCATATAAAAATATGTCAGCTCGAGGTTTATGTTCCCTTGCCTATTGTAGCTTAAAGGATTCTATGTGTCTAAAACATAAAGGTGGAGGGTTGGTAGCACTTCACCCCATATCTCATGAATGAATCATCATAAATACATATTATAACTCATTTCATGATTTGACTTATTATGTCAGTATACATATATATGTCTTTACTATACCTATTTTTATGTAAATGCGATTGCCTATGATGAATTGACATAGATATTAAAAAATGTACTATTTTCTCTTTATCCTGGAGTTATATACTAGCGTTCCAACTGCTAACCATCCTTGGATGCTACGTCCCCATATAATGTAGGGCCTAGAGTTTCTTCTTCTCTTCTCGTGCAGTGATTGGGCAATCGAAAGAGATCGTGCAATGACTTAAAGTGGTAAGCTTTCTTTCTTCAAAATTCATTTATCTTTTGGTCTCCTATTTTAGACTTGGTCTCTTTTGGACTTGGTTTGGCTATTGTCGAGGTCTTATCCCAACATATACTTTTATTGACATCAATTTTGTATAAAGGAATTACGAATGGCTGTGGTCTTGGGTATATTATTTAGTTTGATGAACCTAATGAAATGTAGAGACATATCTAATCTATGATTTTTGTCATTATTGTTTTTGCTACCTTGACTTGTGAGTTAAAGTTCCTTCAACTCCTATGATATAAAAAGACATTTGGGATGGGTTACAGGGGCGACCTCTGGTTCATATGAGCTTAAAGTACCCATACGACATGTACGAAAATTTAAGAAGTGTTAAGCTGTGAAGTTTCAAATTCTTTTTTAAGATTAATCTTCGGTCTGGGTATCATCAACTTAATATTATGGAGATGAATATCCATAAGACGGCTTTCTGAACCCGATATGAGAACTTTGAGTTTTTGGTTATGTCCTTTAGTTTGACCAATGCTCCTACAATATTCATGGATTTGATGAATATGATCTTCCATCAAATTCTTGATCTATTTGTCATTGTGTTAATAGATGACACTCTAATGTATTCTAAGAGTAAGTTAGATCATGCCAATCATCTTCATGTTGTGTTGCAGACCTTGAACAAACAGTTGTTGTATGCTAAATTTTTGAAATGTGAATTATGGTTGAACGCTATCACTTTCTTGGGTCATATTATTTTTTATAAGGGGATCATGGTGGATCTACAAAAGGTTGCGGTAGTTAAGAAGTGTCCTAAACCCATAACTCCAATCTATAATTAAAACTTCTTAGGTTTGGCCAGGTATTATAGAAGGTTGGTGGAATGTTTGTTGACTATAGCTGCCCCATTGACTAAGTTGACTCAGAAGAAGGTACAGTTCTCTTGGTTAGATGTGTGTAAGGGTAGTTTCGAGAAGCTGAATGATAAGAAATCCAATTTTGACTTTGCCTGAAGGCACTGAGGGGTTTGTGGTTTACTGCGATGCATCTCGGGTGGGAGTTAGTTGTGTTTTGATACAGTATGGAAATGTGATAGCCTATGCTTCTAGGCAGTTGCAGGTGCATGAGAGAAATTATCCTATTCATGATTTGAAGCTATTAGCCGTGGTGTTTGCATTGAAAATATCACGACACTATTTGTATAAGGTGCATATGGATATCTTCTCATATCATAAGAGCATGCAATATGTATTTACTCAGAATAAACATAACCTCAGGCAGAGGAACTGGCTTGAACATCTAAAGGACAATGACATAAGTCTTTACTATTATCTAGGTAAAGCTAATGTAGTTGTTGATGCTCTTGAAAGGTTATCCATGGGGAGTCTAGCTTATATAGATAAGGATAAGCGAAAGTTGATAAAGGATATTTACCATTTGTCTAGCCTTGGAGTTCGACTTTTGGACTTTGAGGGTTGTGGTGTGTTTGTGCAAAAAGTGGTGCAGTCGTCTCTTGGTGTTGAGATCAAATGAAGCAACTGTTAGATCCTTTCTTATTAAGGATCAAGGGTGATGTTTGTAAGCAAAAGGTGATGAGCTTCAAGATTAGTGGTGATGGTACCTTATAGTACCAAGGGGGTTGTATGTTCTTAACATCGATGGTTTGTGAGAAAGGATATAGGCCGAGGTGCATGAATCGCGTTATGTTATTTATCCTAGTTTGAAAAAAATGTATCTTGACCTAGACAAAATGTTTTAGTGGAATGATTTAAAGACGGATATGGCTAATTTTATGGCCAAATGCATGGTGTGTGAACAAGTAAAAGTTGAGCACATAAGGTTCAAAGGGTTAAATCAAGAAATTAAGATGCCTGAATGGAAATGAGACGTGATCAACATGGATTTTGTTACCTGTCTTCCTTGTTCTTAGAATTAGTTTAATTCAGTTTAGGTGGTCGTGGTTAGAATGAAAAAGTCAATTCACTTTTTTCCAGTAAGGACTAACTTTTCAGCTGAGGGTTATGTGAGGTTGTATCTTCATGAGATTGTGAAGCTGCATAGGGTACCAATTTCTATCCTCTATAACCGTGGTACACAGTTTTTATCTCACTTTTGGTGCTCATTTCAAAAAATATTAGGGACTAAGGTTAGTCTGAGTACTTTTTTCCACCCGCAGATAGATGGTCAAACAGAGAGGGCTATTTAGACAGTATATGCTTCGCACATCTGTGATTGACTATGGTGGTAATTGGGTTGAGCATCTACCTCTTAAGAGTTTGCTTACAATAATAGCTATCATTCTAGTATTGGTATGGCCCTCTTTAAGGCATTGTACGATAGGAGGTGTAGATTCCTATTGGGCGGTTTGATCTTGGTAATGTAGATATGCCTAGTTTGGACTTGGTTTATCAGACTATGGAGAAGGTAAAGGTAATGTAGATATGCCTGGTTTGGACTTGGTTTATCAGACTATGGAGAAGGTGAAGGTGATTCGAGATAGGCTTAAGGCTGCCCAAAGTCTCCAAAAGTCCTATATAGATATTAGGCGAAGGGACTTCGAATTTGAGGTTGGGGATAGGTGTTCCTAAAGATGTCTCTCATGAAGGGAGTAATGTGGTTTAGGATGTAGGGAAAGCTTAGTCCCTAGTATGATGGTCCTTATGTAATTTTGAGAAGTGTTGGTAATGTTTTGTATGAGCTGAAGTTTCCTTCTATTTTGAGCTTCATTCATCCATTTTTCCATGTCTCTATGTTGAGAAAAAGTGTAGGTGATCCTTCACCAGTTGTTCCTTTGAAAGGATTGGGTATCTCAGATTTCTTATCTTATGAGAAGGTCCCGGTTGAGATCTTAGATTGGTAGGTTCATCGGTTGTGGACCAAGGATGTAGCTTAGGTTATGGTTCTATGGAGGAACCACAAGGTGGAAGAGGCTACTTGGGAAGTGAAAGAGGATATGAAGTCCAAGTATCCATTCCTATTTTATGCTTCGTGAGTTCATGCAGAAGGTATTTGTTCTTCATCATACTTTTGTTTTCAAACGTTATTAGAAAAAGATTGATTCCTTGCATCTCTATTTTCTAACTTAGTTAAAGCTAGAATAGAAGTATTGGGGTGTAAATGGTGCTTGTACTACCTTGTCTATCATTCGGAGATGAATGATCCAAGAGGGATAGAATTGAAACACCCTGGGTTTTGACCCTTAGAAAATTTCTCGATTTTTAGCTTCTGGACATCATATGACTTGAGGTACTTCTTGTATGATACGGTATATTTTGGTTTGTCTTGTTCATATGTTATCCAGTATGGGTTGGTTGGTTTCCGTCTAAGGTACGGTTGGGTTATACTAGTTATATCATGGGTACTAGTAGTATGGTGCCAATCGTATATTGCCCTATGTTTTACCTAGATGATTCTATTTTGCTTAAGGTATGGATTAAGGGTACTGGTCATATGGTTAGGTACGAATTATCCTTGGTGGTCATACGTTGGACAATTTTAGGGTCCAAGAGGAAGCCTAGGGAGTATATAAGGGTATCACTCATACCTTAGGGTATGATTTGTGGGTGGGCAGTTATACCTTTCTACGGGAATTTTATATAGTTTAAGTTGGGGATAATCTGGATATTTCCCCTCTTAACCTCTTAAGGCTCCATGACTTATAACTCTATTAGGACATCATTTACCCTATTATTCTAATCGTAAACACTTAGAACACTCTCTCAAATTCTCTCAAGGATCTTGGGTAAAAGAAGGCTAGGGTTTCATCAATAGGATCACTTTGGGGCTTGCAAAGGGTGTTTTTCTTCATCTTCTTCATAATTAAGGCATGTTACTCCTCCCTGGCATAGTTGTGGTATGTTTTTAGGTTTTAAATATATGTTAGGGCTTTTGGTTATAATGGTTGGTTATGGTTTCCCCATGTCTTTTACTTATGGTTTACATATTTTAATGGTGATTTAAACATGTGGTTGTATGGGAATGGGTAATTGGTACTTCGTTTTGGTTTTGGAAACTATATGCCTCCAATGTGTTTGTTAAAATGCCTATGAGAATGCTTTATTACATAGTTTGACTTTTAATGAAAAAATTGCTTGGTATAACTTGGTAATAGAACTTAAACTGCATTGGATGGATTTAAGTGGCTAAATGGTAAGGTTTTGGTTGTCATGGTTTGGTTCAATTGAAAGCCTTGTGGGCTACAAGGGAATCCCCCAAGCTAACATAATAATGAACTACTTGTGGGGTTCATGAGAATCCCCCAAGTAAACTTAACAAAGTAATATATGGGTACATGGGAATCCCTTTTCTTTGAAAAGGTTGGCTAAGGATATTGCTTGCAAGCTATAGTCCATATGGCAATACCACTACTGATAACCTTGGTTAATAATAAATGGAATGATAATTTGGTTGTGTGTTAATGGTTTTAATTGGTCAATAATGGTAGGGTGTGATAGCTAATCGTGAAGGTGTGAGTCCAATGGATGGACAGTGAAAACTCATGTTTGCTAACATAAGAATTGGTCATGATGACCATATATGATACTTATAGGGTATATGGGAATCCC
Organism: Capsicum annuum; assembly: GCF_002878395.1. NCBI lineage: Eukaryota > Viridiplantae > Streptophyta > Magnoliopsida > Solanales > Solanaceae > Capsicum > Capsicum annuum. Next base: position 72,320,167 of record NC_061116.1, read on the forward strand.
CTAAGTTACACTTGTATATATGTATCATAGAAAGAAAAGGGTACACGAGACCTACTCATATGGTATCTTTGGTTTGTGTAGCTACACGTGTCAAGGCCCATTTAGAGGGTAACACTTAACCCATATAGCCAATACGTGGTTCTAGGATGGTTAAGCTACACATACCGAGGTTTGGTTTTAAAGTCATGCTAAACCCAGTTTTCTTTCCCAACATGAATTATATCTAGATATATGTATGGTTATGAATGTATATGGTGGTTTACTTTGTTTTAAAGGTAGGAAATATTTTATCCTTATCCTGAGTGCATGCTATAGTTCACCCGCTATCCCATCTTTAGGTGTTATATCCCCACGCGATGTAGGAACTGACCATTTTACTCCTCTTGCTCAGTGATCAAATTTGGGATCAACTTGTATTAGATTGAAGTGGTGATCTTCCATATTCTAGAAGGCTCTATTTCATGTCATAGATGTCTTCACATACTTTGGTTATTTTATAGACTATGGTTTTGGCTACGGTTAGGGCCATGTCGTGACTGGACATTGCTTTACTTTCGGTTAAAGGCTTTGTGAGACTACTATGGGTTAGTATAGGTGGTTTCGATATTTTTCTCAGCCTTGGCATTGGTATTGGTATTATGTCTTATGTCGGTGGACTATATTTGATTTATGATTGTTCTATTTTATTTTTAATTATATATATAAACATATTAGGTTATTGTCTTGGTTTGGTTGGCTATTTGACGGCTTGACTTGGTTGGGTTGATCTAGGAAGAAGACTTATCCTAAACTTATTATATCTTTAACTACGCTATCTTGATATATGTTTGAAATTTATCCGACTCAGGGTATGTGCTTAGAGGTTGGGTTGGGTACCGGGGGTAGTTCACAGTCCTGGTTGGACTTGGAATTCCCATTACAACAATGCCCCAGTTTGAGTAGTGTCAATTGGGATGGCTCTATTTGAAGCGTTGTATGGTAGGAGGTGTAGGTCTTCTATTGGGTGGTTCGAGGTTGGTGAGAACAATATGTTTGGCCTAGATTTTGTTCACCAATTTATGAAGAAGGTGAAGGTAATTTGGGATAGACTTAAGGCTTCCCAAAGTCGCCAAAAGTCTTATGCAGACATAAGGCAAAGGGACTTAGAGTTGTAAGTTGGAGATAAGGTGTTCATGAAGGAAGTGAAGCGTTAGGGAAGAAGGGAAAGCTCAGTCCCTAGTATGTAGGTCCTTATGAGATTTTGAGGAGGGTTGGCAAGGTCGAATGAGTTGTAAATGCCTTCTATCTTAAGCTCCATTCACCCGGTATTATATGTCTCTATGTTAAGAAAGTGTATGTGTGATCCATTGTAAATTATACCGATCAAGGATATTGGTATTTTGAATTCCCTATCTTATGAGGAGATCTCAGTTGATATCTTAGATCATCAGGTTCATCGGTTGTGGACCAAGGTGCGGCCTCTGTAAAGGTTCTATGGAGGAACCACAAGGTGGAAGAGGCTACATGGGAAGATAAAGAGGATATGAAGTCCAAATATCAGTTCCTGTTTTCTGCTCCAAAAATTCTTGCAGAAGGTGTGTGTTCTTCATAACATCTTTGTTTTCAAACTTTTTTATAGAAAAGATTGACTTCCTTGGTATCTTTGTTTTCTAACTTGATTAATGGTAAGGGTAAGGACGTTTAGTGGTATAATCATGCTTTTAGTGCCTTGTTCGATCATTCAAGGATGAATGATCCAAGTGGGGGAGAATTGAAACATCCTGAGTTTTGACCCTTAGAAATTTCTTGATCTTTTGAAATGGCTGGAAACCATACAACTTAAGCTTACTAGTCGTATGTTGTGCTAAGGACTTAGGATCCCAATTTGTATGATAAACAATGTTTTCTAGGTCATTTTCTCTCAAAGGTATGACAAGACTCCATTGGAGTTGTATGGTCATGATATGAGAAATAGGGACCAAACCATATGTTATCCAGTGTCTAACCTAGATATTTTCTGCTTAGGATACAACTTGAAGGGTACTAGCATAAGGTAGGGTATAATTTAGGCTAAGGAGTTGGATGTTGGATAGAATGTGATGTCCAACTTTCTGATCAAGGTACGAGTGGAAGGTACCACTCATATGATGTAGGTACGAGTGAGGGTCACAAACCGTACTCACCTTCGGGAATTTTTACAGTTTAAGTTAGGGGTATTCTAGACATTTAGGGGTATTCCAGACATTTACCCTGTTAACTTCTTTTGATCCCATGACTTAAAACACTCTAGGGACTTTATTAACCTACTATTCCCAAGTCAAACACTCTAAAAACAATCTTAAATATCTCTCAAGCTCTTGGTTCAAAAAGAGGGTAGGGTTTCCTCAAGGTAGTCAATTAAGGATCTCAAGGGTGGTTTCTCTCTGCCTTTTTTTGTATCTAAGGCATGTTACTCCTCCCTAATTATTAGTTCAACTAAAAACATGTTTTACTTAATGGTTTTCATGGGATTATTGTTGGTTTGTATTGGTAGTGAAATATACGTTGGGGGTTTTGCTTATTCTTGGTTGGATAATGTTTTCCCATGTTCTATTTATGGTTTTTCATGTTATAATGTTTATTTGAACATGTGACTACATGTGATTGGTTAATTTGTTCTTTGTTTTTGGTTTTGGAAACTCTATCCCCTCAACATGTTTGTTAAAATGCCAATGAGAATGTTTTCATCACATAGTTTGACTTGTATTGTAAACCTTGCATTTATAATATGGTCATGGAACCCTAAATAGTTTGATTGAATTATTTGATTTAGAAAGGCTTTGGTGGCCATGGTTTTGATAGATTCGAAATCCTATAGGGTACATAGTAATACCTTATGTATTGGTTAATGACAATGCTTGCAAGCTATAATCGGTATGATAATACCACTTTATAATGCCTTGGTAATTAACTCCAGAATTGTTGGTTTGGTTATGTGCTAAAGGTTTTATTTGGGAAATAATACAGAGTTGTGATAGCTAACCGTGAAGGTGTGAGTCCAATAGATAGATACTGGAAACTCATGTTTACTGACATGAGGGTTGGTTATGGTGACATATACTTGTAGGGTACATGGGGATCAACTAAGTTTATACTTGTATATATGTATCATGGAGGGCAGAGGGTACACGGAAATCCCTGGCCCCTATTATATCATTGGTCGTGTGGCTACATGCATTGGGACCCATTTAGGGGGTAACATTGGACCCATATATCCCGTAGGGTTTTAGGACTGTCAAGTTGCACAGCCCAAGATAATGATTTAAATGCATGCTAAACTTGGTTCCCTTTCCTGGCATAGCATATATATATATATGTATCAATGTGATTGCATTTTGATATTTAATTTGGTTTTGAATAATGGCATTACTTTATCCTTATTCCTTAGTACATGCTAGCGTTCACCCGCTAACCCATTTTTAGGTTGTATCCCCGTGCTATGTAGGAACTGGCCATACTACCCTCCCTGCTCATTGACTTGGATTCAGGGACAACTTAGAGTCAGATTAAAATGGTGAGCTTTCAGACTCTGGAAGACTCTATTTCATGTTATGGATATATTTTCAAACTTTCGGTTATTTCTTTGACTTTGGTTTTGGCTATGACCGGGTGCATATCTCTACATGATATTTTTGTTTTTGGTTATAGTCTTTGTGTGACTACTATGGACATGGACGGTATTGGCATTGGTGTCAGCCTTGGCATTGATATTGGTATTGGGGATGACACCGGTTGGATATTTGATTAGATTGTTGGTTGGTTATGGTTATGGATTCAATTATCATCTTTGTGGATTAATTATTATATCTTGTTATATGGTCAAAATTCATCCTACATAGGGTACAAAATGGTTATGGTTGGGTATTGGGGGAGGTCTCTGATCCTAATTGGACTTGAGGCACCTGACACGATTAGGACCTGGTTCGGGTCTATCAGTGAGAGATTCCAACCCTTTCTACACCTTTATAATTATTTAGCCCCAAAGTTTACCTCGAGAAATGAATTTATGGATTCATCTTCTTATAGCCATGACTTAAGTCTATGCCCCTATTAAATATCTATATACGCATCTCTCTGGTATGGGATGGAGGAGGATGATTGTATCAATTATATGAATTCCGAGAAGAACACGATGATGAACTATATTATTGATGATATATATATGTATTATGATATTCTTATATACTCAACAAGGCTGGAGGGTGATTATGATGATATGCTTACATACACGGCAAGGCCAAAAGATGACTATGATCTTGATGATATATGCTCGGCAAGGATAGAGGATAATTATGATGATATGCATATATATCTAGCAAGGCCAGAGGGTGATTATGATGATATGTTTACATAGCTGACAAGAACGAAAGATGATTATGAACTTGATCATATATGCCTGGCAAGGCAAGAGGATAATTATGATATTAATAATATACCTGATAAGGTATGAGGGTGATATGATAATGATAATTATGAAGTTAATTATACTTACCAGTTCGAGTCCGAATATATGTATTATGATTCTTGGACATGTTATGATTTTATGGATTCTATTGCATTTATCCTTGAATGCGTATTGCCTATCACCAGTATGTACCTATATTTATCAGCCTCACGGAGGTCTTCATAGGTTTAGGTGATGAGTATGACTTAGGGTGTGTTGTATGTTTATTGAACCTTCTGAGCCTGGGCTGTGGGGGTTCGTGAAAGGCTTGGTCAGGTATTAGATGCCCGGGCTACCCAGTTTCTTGCATTGTCGTTACTATCATTATTATTATTGTTATGATCATTGTTATGGCTAATTTGTGGTACTTTTACTATTGATCCAATATTGATATTTGAGATTTGTTTCAGGCTCTTTATCTGACTATTATATTATTATGCATCTCATGATTAGATGTAAGGATTAGAAACCCTAAGTATGCTAGTACTAGTTCCTGATATGATTATGAGACCTTAAGATGATAGTCTGATGATGTAGGATATACCTCTATTTGCCCTAATTATATATATACTTATATGTATACCTAGCTATATATAGCTATGGCATTACTGTATATACCTTCATTTATTCAGATTGGTATACTTAATCTACACAGACCAATCAATAATTCAAGTATCTTCCTTTCGCTTTTTTATCATATATTTGCCAATGATATACAACATAATGATGAGGATTCTAAGTATGGTTGGAATAGGATAGTTCATTCTTGACACATCCTTAGCTTTATTATGTTAGTTCTTGGACATGAATACGATAGTTTATCCTTGTTATCTCATTTCCTTTTTTATGTGTTCATTGGACATTTAGCTGTAGTTTCTATTTTTTTATATGATATATGTATCTGCATTATCTTTGGAGCTCAATAGGTTGTTGCTAACTGAGTACCATGTGTTGGTACTCATACTACACTTCTGAAGCTTGCAGATCATATTTACGGATTATCGTCGGTGTTATGTGTGTCGTGCAGAGCAGCCATGGTTCAAAGACATAGAGTGAGCTCCTGACGTTTGGAGTATTACTTCCCTCCCTCTTATGTACTAGACTAGTCTCTATGTTGTATTCAAAGATGTTAGTATCTATATATTCATTTAGTACCTCAATTGTATCTTTCTTATGTTAGAAGCTTTTGTTCTGATTTCACTAGGTTTTGGGATTATCTTATGTATGTTAGTCTTTTATTTCATCTATTCTGCATTCTTGCTTTAATTCCTATGGGTAGCCCATTACTAGTAGTTCTGGACTATGAGATTGTCTTGCCTAATGGTGGGTTAGAGTAGGTTCCATCATGACCTGAGAAATTGAGTCGTGACAAACCCTAAGCTCCAAGTCATAAAAATGGTGAAAATGCCAAGAACACGAGTTTATATATACTCAACTATCGCGATTGCGATCGCTAAACCTTGCGTGAAAAAGATATCATGATCGCGGAAGGGGTGTTTCGATTGCAACACTCTGTCTACTGCCCAATCATGATGCTACATAAGGCATGTGATCGCAGGTGCACCTGCTGGACTTGATGAGTTTCCAAGTCTTTGTAGTCCCCTCGGGATTCATCCAAAATCCCATGAATGAAAACAAACTATGCTACCTTATCAAATTGGATTATCCGAACTCAATGTCGATATTAGATTTTTGAAAAAAAGACATTTTCACAAAGTTGACCCTTGAAACTCGAAATCACAACTTTTCAAACGAGGGTCAAAATGAGATTTAAAAGCCAGAAAACCACACCAACCATGTTACCACCCTAAAATTGACATTTCCAATTTATTGGTGCAGTTTATTTGATATCTGTCACATGGATCAAAAGATATCAACTATAAGACTTTCAAAGCTACAAAAAACCATAAAATAACATAAGTGGCACCAAAATACATCGAGAATTGTGTCAATCATCCCCATACCATAAAAATACCACAACACAACCATCAGGAAGGGTAAAATAGTCAAATCACACAAAAACACATATTTCACATATTTCATAAAAATTCAAGTCTTTATACTAAACTTTGCAAGGCTTCCTACACTGGTCTACCATGATACCTGCGGAAACATCTAAAATTAGTACCTCGAGAGATGTGACCTATAAACTCACCTTAATGGTATATATTTTTGCCACCTCCCTTCAATGCTCAAAGAGTAGACTCAGTCATCTTATCATGATCCACAATACTTTAAAACAATTTTCCATATACTACCGTTTGAATTGTAGCAAGCTGAAGAGAAACATCCCACCCTTTTACGAACTTCTGAATTTTCTCAGATTTGGTTGCAATGCTAACATAAGAATATCTAGAAAAGGAATGGAATCATGCCTCATGTAGACAAGGAATGGAATCATGCCTCATAATCTATAATATTCATAGAGCCAAGATCTAAGTGATCAAACTTATCTCTCATCTAATCCATCACACTGAAAGGAATAAATCTATCTAAAAAGGCCTCTATTAACTGATCCTAAGTCATCTCCAGTGAACTAAGAGGTCGACAACCAATAAGTGACCTCCATCAATCTCTAGTTGTATCTTTCAACTGGTGAGCAGTATAAGAAACTCCATGTGATTCAATTAAATTAAGGTTATGCAACTTATCACAACAATTTATCAAGAACTCATAGGAATCCTTCTCTACAACACCACTGAACCTAGGAGGCTCAAATGAGTGAACTTCTCAAACCTCTTCTAATTCTCAGAAGACATATTTTCCCTCACAATGATATGAGGCATAGTTAATCTGTCTTGATGAGAACCCATCTTAGGAAGCATCATAGAAGAAAGCTAAACTCTTAATCTCGGAATACCATACTCAGATACTGACATTGAAGGAGGAACTGCACTCGGGGTCTATAGAGTACCATAAGCAGATGTTGGTATAATAGAAGGATCCATACTTGAGACTAGAGGAATACCATAAGCAGACTCTATCATAGATAAAGGTACATTACTCGGAGATGGAGGAACACCAGGAGCACCATTCAAATGAGTCAGTAACTAAACTAATAACCCTTCCAAGCCTAGGGCGAAAGAACTCTGTGGATTTAAAGTAGGACCCTTATCTCCAACATGATCATCTTGAGGTCAGGGGAGAGTCCCCTAGTGTTATTTCTGGATTGGGAATATCCTAGTTCTATCCTCCACGTCGAGCCTAACCAAAACTCGCAACTCGCCCTCTAGACTAGGATCTGTCCTAAAAGAATGGATCTGATTCTCTCTCAAGTCTCAGTGGATCTAGTTCTCACCATCTACACAAAAATAGTGAAGTATGACTTAGAACACATGGTATAAATGATCAGTATGACATAAACTGAAATAAGGGATGTTTTCTAAAGATATCTTATAGCCTCTAAAAGATAGATATGTACATCTACATACCGATCGATGAGACTCTATTAGACACCTTATTTTTACAATATTGAGGCATATGAACCTGGCTTATCTAATACCAAATTTTCATGACCCAAAAACCAAGGGAAATTAATGGCACTTGTTGCAAAAAAACTTGACAAATAAGCCTATCACTCAAATTGATATAAAAAGAAGAATAATATCCATACCTAGGCGACGCTTCTATAATGAAGCCAAACCACATGCATGAAATAAAAGTATAGAAATAAAACCAAAGATACCATATAATAATCCCAAACCATGGTGTCCCAGTGTAAGAACTAACTAATATGACTAGAGGTCAAGAATAAACAATATATCCCAAAGGAGGAATAAAACTCTATCTCTCAATACAAATACGATATATCAAGATAAGAAAAGGCAGAAGTTACTTTAGGCGCGTAAATTGACTGCAACCTCAAATGGATTCTAAGTACCACCTTAATCAACTTTCATGAGGCCTACTTGAACCTGTATCTAAACTAAAAAGGTATAGTAAGAGTGAGTACGATCCACTTGTACTCAGTAGGTATCATAGGCTGACTGAGCAAAGTAGAAAATAAAGCATACAAAATACACACTAATGGAACATCATTTGCAATCAGAAAAAGACCCAAATAAAGACCCACATCATCTTTGTTAACATTTCAATAATATTTATATAGACCACACACAAACACAACAAGGATACATAAGTATACGTATATCACACATAAAGGTATGAAGAAAGTATTACACATAGACAGATATCATATCAAGGATGATACTACACACAAAGAAAGCACAAGGTATATAATAAAATGCAATAATTATGATGATATATAACAATGACAATGATGATGTGATGCCCAAGGTTGTTGCATGAGGCATGAAGTTTCAAGTTTTTGGGATTTTTCACTATTTTCGAAAATTGGAGCACGGGTTTTCAAGTTTTTTGGTAATTTCTTACAAATCTAAACTTGGGTAAGCTCCAAATCCCTATTTCAATTATTTTTTCTTTGATTCTTGTCATTTAAATCCTTTTAAAGCTTAAATGCAAAGGTCAAATTTGGGGGATTTTGGCCCGAAAGGACTAAAATTGGCAATTCTTTTATTTAAACCCCAATTCTAACCCATTTTAACTTGAATTTTCTTATATAAGTTTCTTTAATTGTGGGAAATATATTTTTGGACAGAAGTTCTAATTTACCCTTTTTTTTAAAAAGCTATTTAGAGGGTCCATTTTGAGCCCAACCCAGAAATAGGAAATATGAGTATCGTTGGCTTCATTTTTAACATGTAGATTCTATGTTTGTGTTATTTTATTTATTTTGGATCCTTTCATGAGGTGCAATCTCCTTGGTAAAGACTTGTTTGTACTAGCTTTCGGTATTTGAGATAGGTTATGACTTAATTCGTTCAGACTAGCTGGGTGAGTTAATATTGGTAAAATCATGTTATAAGTATGGGAACTAATAATGGAAATGGAATTACTATTATTTTGTGCACGTGTGGGGCCTATGTTGTGTTATTTAGGGGTTTTGAGATATCATGCATTATGCGCGATCGTGTGAGGTCTTATATAAAGTTGTTGGCCTTACTTATGTAAATTTGGTTTATTTATCAAGACGAGATAGCCTAAATTTGAAATATATGTGATATCAATGGTATATTGTTGTGTATATCACTCTATTGGCACATGATTATATTAGATTCATGGATTATTGGTATATTGAGTGGCTTTTATATCTTATTTTGACCCTCGATTTGAAAAGTTGTGAAATTAAGTTTTGAGGGTCAACTTTGTGTTAATGATATTTTTTTCAATAATTTGATATCACCATTGAGATAAGAACATTAAATTTAGTTTAGTAGCATAATTTATTGGCATTCTTGGGATTCCTGATGAATTTTGAGGGGTCTGCGGTGACTTAGAATTCTCTACTTCTCTAGCTGTGGACCACTTAGTTGGTGCACCCGCTTAGGAGAACCTATTGGCTACTTAAGTGACCTGGCAGCTAGCTAGGGGTATCAATTGAGCTACTCCCCCATTGCTTAGGCACTGATAAGATAGGTATCGCTTAAGTGACACCTAGTTTCTTAAGCAATGGCCGCTAATCAATCGGGTGGGTGCTTAGGTGATGCCTGGGTGGGTTATATCCCATATTTTTGGGATTTTTCACTATTTTTAAGACTTGGAGAATGGGGTTTAAAGTATTTTTGTAATTTCTTCCATATCTAAGCTTGGGTAAGCTCTAAATCCCTATTTCAATTATTTTTCTTCGATTCTTGTCATTTAAATCCTTTTAAATTTTAAATGTAATGGTCAAATTTGGGGATTTTGGCCCGAAATGACTAAAATTGGTAATTCTTTTATATAAACCCCAATTCTAACCCATTTTCATTTGGATTTTCTTCTATAAGTTTCTTTAATTGTGGAAAATATATTTTTGGATAAAAATTTTGATTTACCTTTCTTTTTCAAAAAGCCATTACGAGGGTCCATTTTGTCCCGGACCCAAAAATAGGAAATGTGAGTATCGTTGGTTTTCTTTTTAACATGTAGATTCTATGTTTGTATGCTTTTATTTATTTTGGATCCTTTCATGAGGTGAAAGATCCTTAGTAAAGACTTGTTTGTACCAGCTTTTGGCATTTGAGATAGGTTATGACTTGATTTGTTCAGACTTGGTTGGGTGAGTTAATATTGGTAAAATCATGTTATAGGTGTAGGAACTAATCACGGAAATAGAATTACAGTTATTTTGTCAATGTGTGGGGACCTATGTTGTGTTATTTGGGGGTTTTGATATATCATACATTATGTGCGATCGTGTGAGGTCTTATATGAAGTTGTTGGCCTTAATTATGTATATTTGGTTTATCTATTAAGATGAGATAGCCTAAATTAGAAATCTGTATGGTATCAATGGCATATTGTTGTGTATTTCACTCTATTGGCACATGATTATATTAGATTCATGGATTATTGGCTTATTGAATAGATTTTTGGTTGAAATGGTTGGAATATCGGTTGGCTTTGGAAATTCTCATTTTGGTTGATTCTATAAATAGTATCCTCATATTATATACACTTGTAAAAATTGGTACCACTGTGGAAATACTAAAAATACTGGCTCGTGAAATATTTATAGACCCTCTGTTAAGGGATGTGCTAGAGAAGAGTCATAGATATTTACATTGGATAGTGAATTGTATATGGGTTAGCAATGTCCCATGGGTTCTATATAGTAAGTAAAGCTTTTTAGGTGTATACAAAGGTTGTGCGATAATGAAACACCTTAGGTTTTGGGACCCATACAAAATTTCCTAGATTTTTGAATTTTGGACTACATACAACTTGTGGGTACCAGGCGTATGATGGGGTACAGGTGGTATGCCTTGGCGTATTCTAACCAGTGATGGTTGGTGGGTTGGATTGGTTTCTGGGAAGGGTACGACTTGGTTGGCACCTGTAGTATGGTTTGGGCTTTTCTATCACTTAATCTGAGACTTAGTAACATAAGTTGGATTTAAGTATGTGTCGATTGCCGTGAGCCATAACATAGGGTATGACTCATACCATTGGCTTCTATGGTAGACAGTGATCAAAATTCCTTTGATTCTATTCTACCAGGGATACAGTTTAAGGGTACTAATTGTATGGTTGGGTATGACTTGGTTTGGATAATTCATATGGTGACCAGTGTTGGGTCCTAGGGGGAGGCCAAGGGTACGAGTAATGGGTACCACTGAATTAGAGGGTACGACTGGTATGGGAGAGTCGTACCATCTGATGGGAATATTAAGCAGTTTAAGTTGGGGGTAATCTGAACATTTCCCCACTTAACCACTTAAGGCCCCATGATTTATATCATTATTAGGCCATTATTTACCCTATTATTCTAATCTTAAACACTTAGAAACTCTCCCTAATTTTCTCTAAGTCTCTTAGGTAAAAGAAGGCTAGGGTTTGATCTAGAGGATCAATTTAGGGCTTGTACGGGTGATTTCTCTCCATCATCTTTGTGATCTATGGCATATAATTCTCTTTCATTGTTATTTTCAACTAAAGGCATGTTTTATACAATGTTTTCATGGCATGATTATTATATGATTTTGGGGTTTTTCCAATATATATTGTGGGTTTTGTATTAAATGCTTGGTTATGGTTTTCCCATGTTTTAATTTTGTAATTACATACTTTAATAGAGGTTTGGACAATTGGTTTAATAGGAATGGTTAAATGGTAATTGGATTTGGTTTTGGAAACACTATGCCCTCAACATGTTACATAAAATGCCTATGACAATAGTTTTACTATATTATTGGACTTTTAGTGGAACTATTACATGGTATGGTTTGGTAATGGAACCCTAAATGATATAAATGGTTTGGAATTGTTAAATGATAATATTTGATGGTCATGGTCATGGTTAATTTAACATCCATGTGGTGTACAAGGGAATCCCCCAAGTAAACATGGTAATGAATATCTTGTAGGGTACATGGGATTCCCCCAAACAAACCTAATAGTGAAACACTTATGGGGTACATGGGATTCCCCTAAGTTAACATGATAATGTAATCTATGGGTACATGGGAATCCCTTTACATAAAAGGGTTGGCTAAGGATATTACTTGCAAGTTGTAGTCGGTATGATAATTCCACTATTCATAAGCCTTGGTTAAAAGTAATGGAATAATGGTTTGGTTTGATGGTAATGGTTTTAATTAGGAAATAATGGCATTGTTATATTTAACCATGAAAGAGCGAGTCCAATGGATGTCACTGGAAACTCAAATTTGCTGACATGAGTGTTGGTCATAGCGACCATATATGATACTATAAGGTACATGGGAATCCTCTAAGAATAATGTACATATGTATCATGGAGAGAGAAGGGTACTCAGGAATCTCCTACTCTTATGGTATCTCCAGTTCGTGCAGCTACATACATCGGGGCCCATTCAGGGGGTTACATTGTACCTATATAGCCCATGGGTGGTTCTAGGATGGTTAAGCTAGACATACCCAGGTTAATGGTTTTAAAGGCATGCTAAACCCAACTCTCTTTCCCAGCATAGTTATATATATATATGTATGGTTTGAATGCATATGGTTGATTAACTTGATTTTATTGGCTGACATTAATATATCCTTATCCTGAGTTCATGCTAGCATTCACCTGCTAACCCATCTTCGGGCGACTGTATCCCCACGTAATGTAGGAACCAGATATTTTACTCCTTCTTCTTAGTGATCACATTCAGGATCAACTATTGGATTGAAGTGGTGAGCTTTCATATTCTTGAATGCTCCATTTCATATCAGAGATGTCTTTACATACTAGGTTTATTTTATGGATATTGGTTTTGGCTATGGTTTATTTTTCTTTTCGTTAAAGGCTTGTGTGACTACTATGGGTTAGAATGGGTAGGGTCAGTATTGGTGTCAGCCTTAGTATTGGCATTGGTATTGGGGCTGATACCGCTAGACTGAATTTATGATTGTTCTATATTTTTATGTTATGCTATGGACAGGAACTTGGTTTTTTTATTGGTTTTGTTATGGTTATTGGTTAGTAATGGATGGTTGGACTTGTTTGGGTTAGTCACGATTATAAACCTATCCCAGAGTATGGCGTCATAGTAAATGCTATCATGTTACACGTTCAGAATCCATATGACTCAGGGTATATATTGAGATGGTTAGATTGACTGGTTAGACTTAGGATGTCCAATACGACAAGGCCCTAGGTCAGGTCAGGTCAGACAACCTTATGCATAACATCATTATCATTAACATCATTATCATCATCTTTATTGCATTTCATATATTATACTTATTCTGTGTTGTACTATCTTCCTTAATGTGATTTATGTCTATTTGTATTTTTTTCTCATACCTGTATTTCGTATACGTTTGTATTTATGCTTCCTTCTTGTATTTATATTTATGGTATATGTGGATATTATAAAACTGTTAGTGGAGATGGTAGGCTACCATTTGGGACATTTTCTATTTGCAGGTGATGTGCCCATACTTCTTCAGAGGTAGAGGCATGGACTGCGTACATCTTACCCCCCCCCAGACCCCACTAGGTGGGAATACACTGGGTTTGTTGTTGTTGTTGTTTGTTGTAGGTGATGTGCCCATATTGTATAATTTATATGCTCTATTTTCTACTTTTCTAAGTTGGCCTATGATACCTACTGAGTACAAATGGACCATACTCACCCACTACAACCTTTTGGTGTAGATCTAGGTGTAAGTGCGCCATACAATAGTTGATTCAGGAGATATTTGGAGTAATATTAGAGATAGCAGTCGATTTATGTTTTTGGAGTTGATCTACTACATCCTTATACCTATTTCATGTCTTGTTTTGTATTCACAGAGATATTGTGATCCTTTTTGGATTATCAATGTACCTTTTGATATTTGATATGTATTTAGTAATTCTTATACCATGACACTAGGTTTTGGGATATTCTTATGGAATCTTTGGTTATGTACTTCCGCTATTATAATATTTGTGTGGTTTAGCTTTGTTCTAGAATTTTCCTTAGGTTATGGTATTGATTTCTCATTTAATATCAGTTTGGGTGATTGGCTTACTTTTCAAGGATTGCCGCGAAAAGTGTTATCACGACCCGTAGTTTTTTGGGTCGTGATATCTTTCTATCCATTGACTTTTGTAGATGAAAGTCATTTTAGTAATGGATATTGTAATGACCCATTAGGTTATTTCCTTAATCTACATACATATCTGATGTTTCTAGCCTTTCAATAGTGGCTACAAATCATTTGTGACTTATTGGAACTATAGGTTTGGTTATTGGATAGGTCATTTGAGTTTTAGGCTCATTTCCTTATTTTGGAGCTTTCATTGTTAAGGAATTGGTCTCGGACCAAAAATACTCTTAGATGACCTCAGATGAGAATTCTGACAATGCCATTAGCTCTAAAATACCCGAGTTAGGCTGGAGGGACCCTTGGTTTAGGTCCCGAGGCTTCTAAACTCATTTTGGGCTATAAGGTGCATTATATGAAAAATAGATTTATAGGCGTGGGCCCAACATTTATTCAAAATGATATCAAATGAATGTTTTGAAGGTTCGATTGAGCTCGAAATTTGAATTTGGTATGGTAGCATAGTTTGTTTGCCAACACGAGGTTCCGAATGAATCTCGAGCACTCAATTGAAGTCCACTATTTGACTTAGAAAAATCTATTGCTTAGTATTTGGTATGACCGCTTTAACAGAAGGCGCTTTAGTGCCCATGATCCACTTTAGAGGCCTTGGCCATTTTTCTAAGGACTCCTTTAGTTGTAAGGGAGACGCTTATGCAGACATTGCTTTAATGGTCAGGTGACCGCTTTTTCGGTACCCGCGCCCTTGTGACCTCTTTAGAGGACCGCTTAAGCAGTAGCCACTTAAGCGGACAAGTAGTCACTTTAGCGGCACCAGGGGATTATTAAATCTCCTTTCTTCATCTGATTTTCTCCATTATTCATCACCATTTTTACACCATTTTGAGAGCTTGAAGAGAGGAAAAAGTGGTGAACTATCCCTTAATCTAAGGTAAGCTAGCCTAACACTCCTTGGTCATTTCCCATCAATTTTCCCATTAATTCCCACTCTATTTCATAAAAAATTCTTAGAAATTAGGTCGTTAAATCCCTCTACATTAGGGACTTTTTTGGGCCTTAATTTATGCATCATTTGTTCATAAATTTTGAGTACACATTCTTTTTCCTTTGAGGGACCTCAGGATGGTTTCAATTTTTAATTCTGTTTGCGGGCCCAGCGAGCTCCTTTTTTAACTAAATTTTGACCCGACCATTTATATAGCATTATGGGTCTTTTACTCTTTTGATAGAGTGGTGGCACTCCGAGATCATAAATCAAAGGATGACGATTCATGGATGACTAAGATAATAAAAATAAGGAGGCAATAAGGATAAACTATCATATTCTTGCCATACTCAGGGATCTATGCACTGTACTGAATATCGCTTGCCAATATACAAATAAAATATAGAAGAAGGATATATATATATATATGTGTGTGTGTGTGTGTGTGTGTATATATATATATATATCATATGGATCCCCAATCCATACGTCTAAACATGAGAAAATTTTCCATAGTAAAATAACCGCATGAGAAAGAAATCTGAATCATACCTCGAATCTCGGTACCACTCTAATAATCAATCTGTCACGAACTAACCATAATAACAATAAAGTAAAGTAACCAGCTAGCTCGGACAATCAATACCTAAATTGAGCCCCCTAGCCCAGAAGTTCTAATCAACATACAACACACAGTAAGCAACGCTCATCGCATGTACCTATGCAAGCCCACATAGGGCTGATAGATATAGGGCGTACTGGTGATAGACAATGCACATGCAGAGATGAATGCAAAGTATAATTCATAATACTATAACTAATCCAAGTGCCATAAAGTAACTCAATGTATACACCTCTTCTAGATTGATCGCTTGCAAAGGAAGAACTTACGATGACCTCTTTTGTCAGCCACAACGGCTCATGGATGAAAGAAAGCCTAGGGAGTTCAAAAGCACCCGTATACATTGACTTGGTCCCGACCTAGGATTTACATTAATCATCATCATCCTCAATCTACTTTGTCCAGTACCGTATATATATGTGTATATATAAATTCACGAACTTGAACAGTGGCTAAAAGAATGTAAGTCCATAAATCCATTGCCCGAGACAAACTTTGGGACTAAATCATCATAAAAGTATAGAAAAGGTTGAAGTCTCTCTCGACCAAAGTAATTAATAGTAGTAAAATCATGGGACAAAATCTATCTCACTCAAATCTCTAAACTATCTCTTTAGTCTCAAAAGCTCATAAATCGCTCATTAAAGTGGTACGATTCACATTAGGAAAGAATTCGCTTTAAAAGTTAAAAGTGGGAATAAATCATTTTTTGAGAAACCAATAGTAAAACCACATTTTTGGTTTGAATCATCCAATTAAGTGAGCATGAATATTCCAAATCTATGCTTGTTGTCACCAATATCCAAACAATACAACTACAAGGGTTCTAAAAGTAATAAACTAAGTCGAGTCCTTTACTAAGATAAATCACTTGCCCGGAATCTAACTAATACCATAATCATGGTCTTGAGCCCAATAATATATAACAAGTATAAACATAACGTCATTCTAGAAAACCCTCATAATCCATAGCGTAAAGTAGCAAACCTTATACTGAAGGGTTATTAACATCAACTATGTCTACAATGATAGCATACCCTAGCTAGCAACTTGGGGTAATAGGATTCAAAAAGCATAATAAGTAGTTTATCTTAAGGGTCGATTTACCCTTCCAATCCCTGAACTCATGAATTTGGAATGGTCAAGGTGTTATACCCAAAATCATCCTAACATCCCTATCTAACATGCAACTTATAAAATACACCATCTCATGAAGAAAGATAGACAGAAGCCTACAAAGATGTCGAACTGCAAGTCCTCAAATTATCCATAGATCATTTGTCTTTGATCAAAAATCCCGAATGTATCCATGCTATAAAAATAGTAATCTACACATCATGAGGAATGAAATGATACCCCATATCTATATTAAGGGTAAGATCAAAATTTGGATCAATAACGGGCCCATAGGGCTCACAAATAAAATTCAAAATTAAATCTGTCATGAGGTCCCTCGAAGGACAAGGAATGTGTGCTCAAAAGTTAAGCACAAATGGAGCATAAATATGGTCTCAAATCAACCCTTAAAATTTAGGAATTTAAGACCTAACTCTAAGAATTTACCACAAATATGATAGAAATTGATGGAAAAATTAATGGAAAATGACCAAGGAGTGTTAGGCTAGCTTGCCTTAGCTTCAATGGATGATTTTCCTCTTTTTCTTATATTTGACCTCTTTAGAAGAATAGAGGACAAAATGGTGGGAAATTGGGAGGGAAAAAGGAGATAACAATCTCCTAGGTGCGGTTTAAGTGGTCACCTAGTTGATTAAGAGGCTCCTCAATCTCTTAAGTGGTCTACCACGATAGGCGCAGGTACCACTTAACCGATGCCTAGGCCGCTTAAGCGATGTCTGCGTAAGAAGGAATTGATCACTTAACCGGCCCTTGACCAAATGGCTAATGCCCTAAATTAACCTAATATCATCAAAGCGGCGACCATTTAAGCTATTAAATGATCGTTTAAGAACTTGCACTAGAAACCTGATGCATCAGATTTCTAAGGGTGCTCAGGATTCATTTAGAACCTTGCGCATGAAAACAAACTATGCTACCCAACCCAATTTGACTTTCAAAACTCAATGGAACTATCAAAACTTTCATCCAAGATTGTTTTGACAAAATGTGGGGCCTACACCTATAGTTCTATTTTCCATACATTCCACCTAATAGCCCAAAATGAGTCTAAAATCCTCTAGACCTAAACCAAGGGTCCCTCTAGCCTAAAATCAACATTTCAGAGTTGATGACACTGTTGACAGTCTCATTCTAGGTAATATACTATTGGTTTTTGTCCGAGACCAATTCCATTTGATAATTGAATCGACAGTTCCAACAAGCCATAAATGACTTATATCCACTAGGGAAGGCTGGAAACATTAGAAATATGGGTAAATCAAGGATATGACCTAGAGGTTCATTAAAATATCTACTACTAAAAGGAATTTAATCTGCAAAAGTCAATGGATAAAAGAGGCATAAGAACTCGAAGGGATGAGGTACTAGGCTCGCATGCTCCGAGCAACACTTCCTAGTTAGACTCCTAGAAGAGAGCACACTTCTAAGGGATTTAACCATCAGTATGCCTTTAGCAACCAACTTCTTTTCTTTACATCTCAAACAACTAAAAATCAACCTCAACCACTAGCTGGACTCCAACTGAATAGAGGATGGATGATGTACTTAAATCCAAACCAAGCACACTAATACAATCACAACCAATAAAAAACTATCCAAGCATAAAACAATCCAAGGTATGACTCATGCAACCAACTCGAACACCCAAATATACTCTTTTTGTGTTTTCAAACCTAATATCCACTCCAAACCAAGAAGAAAGTCACTCAAGTCCTGTCCCTACAACTCCATCACACTAATCTCAAAGAATTGAAGTTGATCCACTAAGAATCCATAAAGGAAAGCATGAGCATAAGCCGATAATGCACTACTTAGGCTGACACAACCCAAACTAGGGCGTAGTCATGTTGGGTACCCAAGTCCAACTAGGACCGGAGATCATCCCTAATACCTCACCGTTATCCACACTACTCCCTTCGTCAGAAGAATTTTAAGCATATAACAAGATGAAACCATAATAATTTAAAGGCATAAGATGAAGTCTATAACTATAACCAAACAATCACAACCAAGTATCCAACCAATACCAATCCTAATGCCAATACCAATACCAAAGCTAACACTAATACCGACATTACCCATGACCATAGTAGTCTAACAAAGCCTTTAACCAGAATCAAAGAACATCTAGTTGAGACATGACCCCAACCTTAGCAAAAACCATAACAAAATAAATAAAAATAACACAAAGAAGTTCATAACATGAAATGCGGTCTTTCAGAATATGGAAGCTTACCACTTCAATCTGACTCAAAGTTGTCCCCAAATCGAAGTCACTGAGCAGGAGGAATGATAGTATAGCTAGTTTCTACATCACGTGGGTATACAACACTTGAAGATAGTTAATGGAGTGAACGCTAGCATATAACTCAAGGATAAAGGTAAAATAATTCCATCTATTAAAGACAAATCAAGTAATCATAAGAAATCACATATATCCAAACATATATATATACACTATGCCGGGATAGGGAATATGGTTTAGCATGTATTTAAATTATTAACCTGGATTGTGTAGATTGACCATCCTAAAACCACCTATGGGTTGTATGGGTTCAGCTCTCCCTACTGAAAGGGCCCTAATAAGTGTTAATCTATGGAGTGGAGAAAAGAACCTAAGATGACTAGTACATTTAAAAATTCAAAAGTGTAACGTCATACACATGGTCACAAAGACCACCCTCACATCGGCAAACATGAGTTTCTAGTGTTGGCCCTCCGGGACTCCCACCTTCCACGGCTTTGCTACTTAACCCCCTTTAAGACTATATTAAATCATTTACATATTCCCAACCATTTACTTTCTTTTAATCAGTCATTAACCATTGGTATCGTCATACAAAAATTAGAGTTTCCAAGTCTCTTACCTTATTCTATATAAACCATTAAACCAAATTAGACTCCATCATTTCCAATTAACCAAAACCATTTATAATCAAACAATGTCCACCAAGGACTTTCCAAAACCATATAAATCCAACAAACCCAATTCATGTTTCTTTAACTGTTTATGCAATGTAAGGACTCCAAGAATAATTAAATTATGTGATAATCATTCTTATTGACAATTTCACAAACATGTTGAGTGCAAGCCATTATCAAAGCCAAAATCATCAAATTTGGGTCTCAACCATGACCCCTCAATTAAATCACCATTCCCATACACCCACATGTTGAAAACCATAATTAAAATATGGAAAAAAACCATAACTAAGTCATGAGAAACATTAATCGACCATGAACATCCAAAAACCCTAACCTTTATTTCGAAACAATAATAATACCTTGAAAACATACATTAAAACATATGCCTTTAGTAAATAACAATGAGGGAAGAGTCACATGCCTGAATTACAAAGATTCACGGAGAGATATTGATCCTTAAGCCCTTAGATGGCCACTTTGGAGAAACCCTAGCCAATTTTGCTTGAGAGGATTTTGAGAGAGTATAGAGAATGTTTAATCTAGTAAAATATGGAATGAATGACCAAAAAGTGTAATAGGGACATAGTGTCTTGAGGGTTTTAAGTGAGAAATGTCTAAAGTGCCCCTAGCTTAAAACTGTTAAAAGACTATAGGTGGTTACGGGTCAACCCCTTGACTCATGACCACAACATAAAAGTCATACTATTGAGTCGCCACTAAGACAGTGAGTTGGACACCCACACACTGTCCACCATACGACTCCATGACCCCACACGTGACCTGATGATACGATATGTACGATTTAGTCGTATCCAAGACAGAACCCATGAGGTTAAACACTGGACAACAAATAACTCAACCTACCACTCGTATCCTATCCTTACAGATCTTAGAAACCACTCGTACTCAGAGCCAAGTCAAGTCACTAAGTTTCTGATTAGATTAAGGATCATCCAAATGAGTCATCACTACCCCTAATGACTTGTACCACCAAGTCATTACCAAGGTAAAAAAACCCAACCACTATCCCCTACTCACCTAACGACTAAAGTCACTTGAACGATACCCATGCCATACAACTTGTATTACTAAGCCATCAGCAGAACAGTGAGTTTAAAGCTCAGGAGATTTCCAAGGGCCAAAACCCAGGGTGTTTCAATTCTCCCCCACTTAGATCATTCATGTTCGAATGATGGAACAAGGCAGTGACTAGCATGATTAAACCCCTAAACATTTCTACTAGTACTTGTAAAACTAAAACAAATTACCAAGAAATTCACAATCTATTTTATTCAAGGACAAAAAACAAAGACGTTAATAAAAACACATACTTCAAGCACGATTTTTTAGAGCAGGAAATAGGAATAGATACTTGTCCTCTTTAGCTTCCCATGTACCTCTTCCACCTTGTGGTTCCTCTATAGAACCTTCACTGAACCTACATCCTTGGTTTGAAACCGATGAACCTATCGATCTAAGATTTCAATAGGAACCTCCTCATAAGACAGGGAATTTGAAGTACCAATATCCTTGATAGACATAATCTATAATGGATCACCCACATACTTCCTTAACATAAATATATGGAGCACCGAGTGAATGGAGCTCAAATGAGAAAACTCCAACTCATATGCAATATTTCCAACCCTTCTCAAAACCAAGTACGAACTAACATATCAGGGAATGAGCTTTCCTTTCTTCCCAAACCGCATCACTCCCTTCATGGGAGACACCATAAAGAACACCCTTTCCCTAACCTCAAACTCTAAATTCCTATGCCTCACATCCATATAGGACTTTTGGCGACTTTAATCCTATCTCAAATCATCTTCACCTTCTCCATGGATTGGTGAACCAAATCCAAACCAAGCATCTCTGCCTCACCAACCTCAAACCACCCAATAGGAGACCTACACCTCTTTTAATATAAGGCCTTAAACAGAGCCATCCCAATGCTAGAGTGGTAGTTATTATTATAAGTAAACTCTATAAGAGGCAAATGCTCAACCCAAAAACCACCATAGTCAATCACAAAAGCACAAAGTATGTCTTCCAATGTATGAATAGTTCTCTCTACTTTCCCATCTGATTGTGGCTGGAAAATAATATTAACACTCATCTTGGTCCCCAAACATTTTTGAAACAACCGCCAAAAGTGCAATAAAAATTATATATCATGATCCGAGATGATAGAAATAGGCACCACATGCAACTTCATAATCTGTTAGAGGTATAACCTTGCATAATTCTCTATCCAAAAATTAGTCTTCACTGGCAAAAAGTGAGCAGACTTATTTATCCTATCCATGATAACCCAAATCGAATCAAACTGATGTTGAGACTGAGGAAGATCGGCAACGAAATTCATGCTGATCACTTCCCACTTACACACAGGAAACTCAATCTCTTGATACAATCCTCTAAGCCTTATGTGCTCAACTTTCACTTGTTGGCACACCATGCACTTTGCCATAATACTAGCCATATCTTGCTTCATATTGTTCCACCAATACATCTCCTTAGGTTCATGATATATTTTTGTCGAAC
The DNA here is from genome assembly GCF_002878395.1 of Capsicum annuum. Lineage (NCBI taxonomy): Eukaryota > Viridiplantae > Streptophyta > Magnoliopsida > Solanales > Solanaceae > Capsicum > Capsicum annuum. Next base: position 72,342,925 of record NC_061116.1, read on the forward strand.
CAGGATGAATAGCATAACAAAACACATGCGCTTCAACAAGATCCCCTCTCGCAATCCATATATATCGGGGATATATAACCTTCTTTGGAAACGTAAGGTACCATCACTACTAATCTTGAAGGCCATCACTATTTTCCCACCCACCTAACCCTTGATCCACATTAAGATATGATCTAACACTTGCTTCTCTTTCACCTCAGCACCCAGGAAAGACTTTCCCACCTCCTGAACAAACATAGCATAATCTTTAGAGTCCAAGAGGAGAACTCTATGGTTAGTTAAATGATGAACATCTTTCACCAATTCCCATTTACCCTCATCCACATAAGTTAGACGCCCCATGGATAACCTTATAAGAGCATCAATATCTACGTCAGCTTTACCTGGATGGTAGTAAAGACTCATGTCATAATCCTTGAGCAACTTAAGACATCTGTTTTTCCTGAGGTTCAGCTCTTTTTGAGTAAACATATATTGTAGGCTCTTATGATCTGAAAAGATATCCACTAGAACTCTATACAAATAGTGATGCCAGATTTTCAATGCAAAAACCACAACCAATAGCTATAAGTCATAAGCTAGATAATTCTTCTCATGCACCTTTAATTATCTAGAGGCATAAGCTATCATCTTTCTATGCTGCATCAAGAAAAAACCAAGATCCACATGGAATAAATCACAATAAACCCAAAAACCATTAGTGCCATCAGGAAAAGTCAAGAGTGGTGTCAAGTTAGCTTATCTTTCAACTTCTTAAAACTACCCTCACAAGCATCGAACAATAAGAACTTTACCTTTCTCTTAGTTAACTTAGTAAATGGGACAACTATAATAGAAAAACTTTCCATAAATCTCTTGTAGTAACCAGCTAAACCCAAGAAGCTCCGAATATAAGTTGGAGTCGTGGGTCTAGGCTACTTCTTAACTACTGTAACTTTTTGTGGATCCACCATGATCCCTTTACTTGAAATGACATGGCCCAAAAGAGTGACAGTGTTCAACAAAAATTCATATTTCAAAAATTTGGCATACAACTGCTACTCTTTCAAGGTCTGCAACATAATGCGGAGGTGATCGACATAATCCACCTCACTCATAGAGTACACTGAACTATTGTATATGAACACAATGATGAACAAATCTTGAAAGTGATAAAAAACTTTATTCATCAAGTCCATGAATGCTATCGGGCATTAGTTAACCAAAGGACATAACCAGAAACTTAAAATGACCATACCGAGTATGGAAGGCAGTCTTAGGAATATTCGCCTCCCTAATTTTTAGTTGATGATACCCACACCTAAGATCAATCTTGGAGAAACATTTAGCGCCCTGAAGCTAATATAACAAATCATCTATCCTTGGAAGAGGGTACTTATTCTATACTGCCACCTTATTCAACTATCGATAATCAATACACAACTGAAGGGAACCATCCTTCTTACGCATAAATAACTCCATTGAACCCTATGGAGGCATACTAGAATGGATGAAACCCTTGTCTAAAAAATACTTTGTTGCTTCTTAAGCTCCTTCAACTCACCTGGAGCCATTCTATATGGGGGAATAGAAATAGGATGAGTGTCCAGAATAAGATCTATCCCAAAATCATTTTGCCAATCGGGAGGAACACCAAGAAGGTCATCAAGAAGACCTCAAGAAATTAATTCACCATCGGGATGAAATGTAAAAAAGGATCCTTCAAGTTAGAATCTTTAACCTAGACAAAATAATAGAGACACTTCTTGGATATTAATATCTAAGATTTAAGATATGATATGAACCTCCCCTTAGGAGCTAAGGAACCACCCTCCCACTCAATAACTGGCTTCTTAGGGAATTTAGAAATGACTTTATAGGTTCGACAGTCTAAAAAAGCATAGCATAAGTTCAACTAATCCATCCCTAATATGACATCAAAATCAACAATGTCTAATTCAAACATATCCCCCAAAGTTTCATAACTACCCGAAGATACCATACCACCCTTATAGAATCTCTTAGGCACCACAAAGTCACCTACTAGGGTAGAAATAGAAAAAGAGTCTAAAATACACTCAGGACCAAAACCAAAATACACAACCATAAATGAGGTCACATATGAAAGAGTGGACCCAAGATCAAGTAAACAGTACACATCACAGGAAAAAGAGTTTGAATATAGCAGTAATGACATCAGGCGATGCCTCGGACTTTTAACGGGTAGTGAGAGTATAGAGGTGGTTTCGACTTATGTTAGACCCAGATAGTGTACCCTTTGGTGTTAGATCTAATAAAGAGGCAATCAAAACCTTGACTATTATAGAAGAAACCTTACTAACAAGATAGTTTCTAATCATGTGCCTTGGCTAACCATAGTTAAAGAACTTGTCCTTTACTTCATCACAGTAACCCCTATACATTCAACCATAAAATCTATAGAAAGGATAGGATAGAGCTAATTGGGCCCCACTAGCTAGAGATTAGCCACCCTGTGCCCTTTAATTTTTGCCACCATGAAAATGGCTATCACCCTACAGCTTTGTATAGGGAGCATTAGCTATTGAGTAAGACCTAGAATTTTTCCACCTTTTATTGGACCACTTTCCACCATCCCTACCACTCTATTATTGTCCACCACCCTGCTTAGGAAATCTAAACTTCTTACTCTGCCTTTTCCCAATATCCACTTGGTTTATCTTCTCTTCCTCAACCTACTGTATGTATAATACTAACCTAGATATATCTATGTCTTTGTTCAATAAGTCAGCCTTTCTTTCTAAAATCAAGTCTCGAGATAACTCAAAAGTGAATTTCCTCATTCTATCCCTCATGCTAGCAACCAACTCTGGAGCATATCGAGATAACTGGTGAAACTTCAAGGCATACTCTTTGACTAACATCCTGCCTTGCTTTAAGTTAACAAACTCTTCCACCTTTACCTCCCTCAACTCTTGAGGAAAGAAGTAGTCTAAAAAGCACTAAAGAAGTTATCCCACAAGGCTGACTCTGCATCATCACCCATAGATTGCTCCCATTCTTTATACCATTTGTATGCTACATCTTTTAGTTGATAGGTAGAAAAATCCACACCCTTCATAATAGTAATATGCATAACATAGAAGATGTTCTCCATCTCATCAATAAAACCTTGAGGATTCTTCTCAACCTTAATACCAGTGAACACCAAAGGGTTCAACCTTATAAACTGCCCAACCTTTGTGTTCTCAGAAGATGGAGTAACTGAAAAACCATGCTCTACCAAAAAAGCTACTAACTATGCCAACATATGAATAGACTAACAAGACTCAACATTCATCACCTCAACCTAAGAAGCTCGAGAAGGACTAAACGGTACCGGTGGAACTCCAGGAGGGCAATCAGGAATTGGACCATTAGACCAAGTGTGGACCCCATAAGTAGGACGTATTCCATCAACATTGTCCTCGGGTGGGACAAAGGATTTTCCGTGAACTTTAGATCATCTGGAAGGAAAATCTAAAAAGTAAATAAATAGATATTAGAGAAGGTTTTAGGACCTTAGACTCTACATCTTAAAAATAGAACACAAGAAAGAGAAACATTCCTAAATGCCTTATAGGCTCCCCCTTATGAGTGTAGAGCACCACATACCCTTAAAAGAGACTATACTCGATAGGACTTTGAGAACTCCTAATTAACCATGAAATTAGGGTTATGATACCAATCTGACATAACCCAACTAGGTCCTAGTCGTGTTGGGTGCCTCTAGTCCAACCAGGATTAGAGACCACCCCTAATACCCTACCGTTATCCACCCTACTCCCTATGTCGGAAGAATTTTAAGAATATAACAAAATAAAACAATAATAATTTTAAAACATAAGCTGAAGTCTATAACCATAACCAAATAGTCACAACTAAGTATCTAACCAATACTAATTCCAATGACAATATAAATATCAAGGCTAACACTAATATCGACACCTCCCATGCCTATAGTCATCCAACAAAGCCTCTAGCTAAATCAAAGAACATCTAGTTGGGACATGCCCTCGATCATAGACAAATAATAACCAAATAAATAAAATAACACAAATAAGTCCATAACATGAAATGGGGTCGTCCGAAGTATAGATGCTCACCACTTCAATTTAACACAAAGTTATCTCCGAAACCAAGTCACTAAGCAGGAGGAATGGTTCTATGGTCAGGTCTTGCATCGCATAGGAATGTAGTTCCATAAGATGATTAGTAGAGTGAACTCTAGAATATAACTCAGGGATAACGGTAAAATATTTTTATTATTTAAAACCAAATAAAATAACCATATACAATCACATATACACACACATACCACCCTCACATCAAAAAATGTGAGTTTCTAGTGTCGCCCCTGATCTAAGGAGGTTTCATACACTTTTGTATCATTGTTCTAGCTTATTTTGCCTTGTTTTGAGAGCAATTTGAGGGCTTAACGTGTTAATATTGAGATAAATAAGCATTTAAGTGTCCAAGTGTGTGATTACAACGTCCAACATGCTTTTCAAACAAGTTTGTTCTTAATTGAGTCATTTAGAGTTCAACCCGGAAAACTAATTTTACTAGCTTGAGCTAGGTGTGTGTCTAGTTAGTTCCATTGGATTCTAATGTGTTTAATTTGTTTCAAATATTTTAAAGGTATAATTATGAGTGGAATAACTTGTTTGTAGTGTGAAAAGCTCAATTTGATTAATTCAAGAGTCGGAATAATAAGTGAAAGATCATTGCGAATTTGCCTTATCTTAGCTCTTATTTTGATTCGTCGTTGAGAATATTGTGTTGCTTTGATCTTTAATAAGTTGTGTTTGATATTGTAGGAGGATTTATGAGCTGAATCCGGTGATATATTTATAATAAAAAGGCTCAGAAATTCATTGAAAATACACTACAAAAGGCATGGGCAAAGGATAGGACGTTCTACACATAACCAAACTTTTGGAAGAAAATTCCAGTGAGTCGACGTGTCGCGTCGACAATTCCATGACTTCAAGCCCAGAAACTCATTCAGAGACATTGCATTGCTCAAATTATGCCCGGTCAACTTTAATTCCGCCGACACAGCTTAGGACAATGACCTATTTTTATTCAAATTGGAACAAAGTTTGAGGAGTAATTGTAGGAATTTGGTCAATAGTGGGAATTTGTCCTTGGACCCACATGCTAGCTTTCAAAATTCCAAAAAAATAAGGAAAAGGAAGTTCTCGACAGCTTCACATATTATTTTTAAAAGGGACACATTAATATTTACTCTTAGACATTTATTGGAGAAGATTATTTTTTTGGTCAATTCCGTGGACACGTGAAGGGTGGCTACTATTGTTAGGTTTTGTTTTTATATTTTTATTTAGTCTTTAATTTTTCATGTGATGTATTCAACTATTTCGATCGTGATTATGAATATTATCTGCTAAACACCCTCTTTCCGGGGTTAAATCTAATAACATGATTATTATTGTTTTGGATTAAATTGGTTAATTTTTCTAATTATATTTGGTAATTTATTTATTCTAGTTTTAATTATTTTAAGGATTCACGACCCTTAGAATACATATATTGTCAAACTTTCGATCTCGGAAGAGGGAATAGGGAGATAGAACATGGTAATAAATAAAGTGTGCATTTTTATTCTTTTATAAAATAAAGAATTAAGCTTATTATTTAGGACAGGGATATACTTAGATGCCTTACTTGATTCAAACATAGGATCATAGCTTTAATTCACTTAATTGAATTGTTACATCCCCACTCAACGATGTAGTTGTAATGTCAAATTTGGTAAGAGATTAGAGGTTGGGAAACCATGATCATACAATTAACCCTACGGATCAATAACCAAGATAAGCAAGCTAACGAATAAAATTCAATAACATAGTATGCTTGTTCAGAGTGTTTTAACCCTGGGCTTTTCTCCATTGATTGTCTCAAGTACTTTATTTACGCATTATTACATTAGTTTTAATTTATAATTTTTCAAACTCCTTGGTTACTTTTGCACTAAATTAATCAAAACTGTGAACTAGAATTAAATTGTTGTTAAATCAAGTCTCCGTGGGATCGATACTTGGCTTTAATTAGGACACTTTACTACTTGGTAGACCATGTAAACTTGCGTGTACTCTTGGGCGCTATCAAGTTTTTGGCGCTATTGTTGGGGACTTGTTATTTAGCTATTGTTTATTTTACTTTTACTTTTAGATTTATTTGGTGTTTTTATGCTTGCTCTTGATTTTGTTTTTATAGGAAATAGGTTTACAAAGTAAAAACTGGCAAGGGATTGGGACTTGGTTGAACCTAACACAGAACCCAAGAAACTTTACCATCAATGTAGGAGAGAAGCAATTCTTCTCCCTACAATTCCTTAAATCCAAGAAGACCAAAAAAATACTCTTCATATAGCTGAACAACAAGCAGTTGGTAGGAATGTTAGGGAAGTGGCAGTCCCACTTCCAATGAACTTGACATCCCAAATTCAAAGACCAATAGCTGGGGGGAGTTTCAAGTTGAAATACAATATGGTGAAGCTTCTTATTAGTAGTGGACAGTTTGTAGGGTTTTCATACGAGGATCCACAAGTACATTTATAGACTTTCATTGAGCTTACTGATACATTCACTCTAACTGGAGTTACTCTAGATTATGTGAGGCTGAAACTATTTCCCCATTCCCTTTTGGGGAAGCTAAGAGGTGGTTAAATATGGATCCAGCCAATTTAATTACATTATAGGATGACTTAGCCAGAAAGTTCCTCAATAGATTCTTTCCATAGGTAAGACTATGAGACTTTGCAATGAGATAGTGAGCTTCAAACAAAAGCCTAATGAAAACCTCTATCATGCTTGGGAATACTTCAAGGCGCTTCTTCAGAAGTGTCCACATCATCAACAGTTGAATGAGGTACTTCCTTATACTTTTGTAGAAGCTCTTGATAACAATACAAAGATTTTACTAGATTCAGCTATAGGTGGTCAAGCATTAGAGCTAACTTATGATGAGATGTACACATTGCTGAACTGTATAGCATAAGGAAATCCTGATGGACATTCAGATTTTAGAAGTGCCACAAAAAGAATTATGGATGTATTGGAGGTGGACCAATTCACAGCCTTATCATCATAAGCTTCTACACTATAGAATTTTATTAACACATCATTCAGCAGAATGAAATTAAGAGCAACATAAGCTACATCCACAGTCAATTCTATCCAACAAGCCACAGGTTGGTGTGAGGTATGTGGAAATAATGGCCATTCAATGGCCATATGTGCTTCAAATCTAGAATCTATGATGTATGTAGGCAGTGCTCAAAGGCCAAATTATGGTAATGCCTACAACATAAAGTGGAAGAAGCAACCAAAAAACCAGTCATGGAATGCCCCACAAACACAGGCCCAACCCAATCAGTCAACTAGAAATATGGAGGAAATGTTAAAATAGATCCTAAATAATCAGACACAGTTTGCTATAAACTTAAGGAATTAGCAAACGGTCAGAAGAAGTTTAGAGTTTCAAATTAGCCAATTATCACAAGCACTAAACGCCAGACCATAAGGTGGGTTGCCAGTAAATACAGAAAATCCAAAATAGGTTATGGAAATCACCTTGAGAAGTGCTTAGGATATTGAAAGATAACCTCCCAAGGCAACAAAGAAGGTAGATACTGATATGGTGACCCAACAGGTAAATGTCAAAGTTGCTAAAAATTCAGGAAAGTCTGAGTACTTAAAGAAAAAAGTAGTTGTAGAAGAGTAAATAAGAGGTTGACGCTACCCTTCCCTCAGAGGTAAATAATAGCGAAGTAGGATGCAATGTTCAAAAAGTTCTTTCACACATTCAGAGAGCTTCATATTAATTTACCTCTTTTAGATATTTTGCAGAGTATGAACAAGTATGCAAAGTACTTGAGGGATTTAGTGGCTAAAAAGGTAAAATTGTAGGATGTGGGAGTAATAACACTCACTGAAGAGTGTAGTGTAGTTATGACACAAAAAATCCCCCAAGAAATGGAAAGATCGAGGGAAGTTTGCCATCCCTATTCAAATTGGGAATAAAGAGGCTCATGCACTGAGTGATTTAAAGATAAGTATAAATTTGATGCCCCTATCGCTGTTTAAAAATTGGGCTTGGAAAAGCCTAGAATGCCTGCCGTGGTTTTGCAGCTAGCAGATAGTTCCATGGTATATACGAAAGGAATAATTGAAGATATCCTCATTGAGGTTGGTAAATTTATTATTCTTGCTGACTTTATTATTCTTTATTTTGAGGTAATGAACAAGTGCCAATTATTTTGGGGCATTCATTTTTAGCAATTGAAGAAGCGTTGATTGATGTTAGAGAAAGAACACTCAAGATGAGGGTAGATGATGAAGATGTGGTGTTTGATGTATACAAAGTACCCATAATTATGCCCCAAGTTAAATATTTATGTGTGATCAATGTTATTGAAAGGTACAAGTATGGGGTGGCTAGTCCATAAAAGACCTTTTCAAACTACCTAATTGAGCAGCCTAAGACTCTATCTCCTAAGCCTGACATGATGGAAGTTGATGAGACTGAAAAGACTAGAGTTGAGAAACTTACTGCTCTTGAAGGGGTGAAAAAGGTAAGAAGATTGACCCCAAGTATGAGGAAAAAGATAAAGGAATATGGTTAAGTTGAGTTGGTTGTTCCGCGACACTAAATCAGGCGCTGCTTGGGAGGCAACCCAAGTTAACTAAATATGTTTTATTTTTCGTTTTTGTTTCACGTAGTTTTTGTTTTTGGTTGAGTCATAGATTAATAGGAAGTCTCTGTACCATAAACTTGAGATTGAAGCATGGCAAAGATAGAGTGTGGAGTCCCATGGATCCCATTTATATGTGAAGATGCAACTAGCTAAGCCTCGAGGCCTTAGGGAGTATTTCTATCTCTTACCTTTAAATTCACTTTGGGGACAAAGTAGATTTTTAAGTATGGTGTAGGGAAAATTTCCAATTTCGGGCTTAATTTAAAAAAAAAATTATGTAAGATATTCTTGTTGGTGCTATTTTTAATTACATGATACAGGTGGGTTTGTTGGTAAAAGCATGTTGAATTAGTAAATTACTACTTTTGAGACCCTTAGGCTCATGTTTGTGACTCTTGTATTTGTTGGCTTAAATTTGAATTTATGTTATTATTAGTTAGGAGTCTATGATTATCCTGTTGAGTTGAGCATGTGTCATGTAGATGATTTAGGCATTTCTTTGATAACCTTGCTTGATACCTTCTTTTTGACCTACCCTTGTGCATAATCCTAGTTAACCGACATTGAGCCTTTAGCTTTTTCTTTGGTAGCTTATTTGTAGCCTAATCCCTACTTTGATAGACCATAATTTGATCCAAAAAGCTCCTAAGTTCTTTAATGAAAAAAATTGAATTAGTAAGTATTTTAAGAAATTGAAGAAGAAAAAGATGAAATTGATACCCCAAGGTAATAGTTATTTGTGTTAATAATTGATTTGTGGTGGACGGATGTGACATAATTTATGCTAGAAATATTCCCATGAATGAAAAAAAATGAGAAAAATTAATCTTGAAGGAATAAATAATGTGCCCACCATGTGTTTGTGAAAATGCTTAAAAGAGATGGAGTGAAAAACAAGAGAATGGGTTACTAAGAAATAGCGTAATTTCGTTGTTGGAAATTGATTTTAAATGTATAATATAGTGTATTAAAGCTCTTAGAGAGGTTAGTCACTATTCCCAATTAGTTTCTACTTGTCCCTTTGCCTACATTACAACCCGAAAAATACCTAATTGTTACATTTGACTATTAGTGGAACATTACACTAAGGGCAAGCCTATGGTTCATTGTGTGTAACTTGTGAATTCTTTTCAAGAGTGAGTAAAATTTGATTCTTGTATCCATCATATTATGAATTGTATTATTGTGAGTGATTATGGGTAACTCTCTTGCTGTTAGGATCACATATTTGATGAATATGGGTAATTTGTATGATTTCCTTGATTGAGCAATAAGAAAGAGTTTTCCACTAGGTGAGTCAAATTCTTGAGGTTAGAATGTTTTGGAGTAGTATTCATGAGCTATCAATTGTGTAAATAACGTGCTTTGTGTAGAAACTTGCATTCCGTGTAATCATTGTAGTACTATCTTAAGTGTCTTTACTTTAGTAGAAGTATAGTGTCACCTCAGATTTTTATTCTTAAAGATTTTTTCGAGGACGAATAAGAGTTTAAGTAAGGGGTGAAGATTTGAGGTGGATTTATACACTTTTGTATCATTATTCTAGCTTATTACTCCTTGTTTTGACAGCAATTCGAGTGGTTAACGTGTTAATATTGAGATAAATAAGCATTTAAGTGTCCAAGTGTATGATTACAATGTCCAACATGCTTTTCAAACAAGTTTGTGCTTAATTGAGTCATTTAGAGTTCAACCCAAGAAAATAATTATACTAGCTTGAGCTGGGTGTGTGTCTAGTTGGTTCCATTAGATTATAATGTATTTAATTTGTTTCAAATATTTTAATGGTTCAATTATGAGTGGAATAACTTGTTTGTAATGTGCAAAGCTCAATTTGATTAAGTCAAGAGCCGGAATAATAAGTGGAAGATCATTACGAATTTGCCTTATCTTAGCTCTTGTTTTGATTCATCATTGAGAATATTGTATTGTGTTGATCTTTAATATGTGGTGTGTGATATTGTAGGAGCTTTTTGAGCTGAATACAGTGATATATTGATCATAAAAAGGATCGGAAATTTATTGAAATACACTACAAAAGGCATGGACAAAGGATAGGACATTCTACACTTAACCAAAATTTTGGAAGCAATTCTAGCGAGCCGATGCGAAGTTGATGCGTCGCGTCGACAATTCCATGATTGCTATTCCAGCGATGTATTCAGTGATGTGTCTCGTTTCTCATTTCTCATTTCTCGTTTTATTCTGCGACGCATTATGACCGGTCAACTTTAATTCCGCAGACACAACTTAGGATAATGTCCTATTTTTATTCAAATTGGCACAAAGTTTGAGGAGCAATTGAAGGAATTTGGTCAATATGGGAGTTTGTCCTTTGACCCACATGCTAGCCTTCCAAATCCAACAAAAAGAATGAAAAGGAAGTGCTAGAGCTGCACATATTATTATTAAAAGGAACACATTAATATTAACTCTTGGACATTCATTGGAGAAGATTATTTTTTTGGTTAATTCAGTGGACACGTGAAGGGTGGCTGCTATTGTTAGGTTTTGTTTTTGTATTTTTATTTAGTCTTTAATTTTTCATATAATGTATTTAATTATTTGGATCATGATTATGAATATTATAGGCTAAATACCCTCTTTCGGGGATTAAAGCCAAGAACATAATTATTATTGTTCCAGATTAAATTCGTTAATTTTGCTTATCATATTTGGTTATTTGTTTGTTCTTGTTTAAATTAGTTTAAGGATTCTCAACCCTTAGAATACATATATTGTCGACCTTTTGATTTCAGAAGAGGAAATAGGGAGATAGAACATGGGAATAAACAAAGTTTGGATTTTTATTCTTCATAAAATAAAGAATTAAACTTAGCATCTAGGACATGGATGTACTTAGATGCCTTACTTGATTCAAATGTAGGATGATAGCTTTAATTCACTTAATTGGATTGTTACATCCCCGTTCAATGATGTAGTTGTAATGTCCATATTAGGGAAGAGATTTGAGGTTGGAAAACCATGATCATGCAATTAACCCTACAGATCAACAATGTAAGACCCCGTAAAATTCTATAGTAGAATGAACCTTAGGGCGTGTCAAGTGAGGCGTGATTCCGACCCTAGAAAATTGAGAAGAGACTTCCCAAGTGATTGGTATTTAAATCATATATAATTTTCTTAAATTTGACTTATTTTTCAGGTAGAGAATTGAATTAGCTTTTCATCGACACCAATTTCATCCAAATCCGGCATTGGGGTAAGAAGTTATGGCCGTTTTATTGAGAGTTATTAAACCATCCAAGTGTGATGAATGATCCAAAAAACCATCGAGTCTATGGTAACCATCGCTTGGACCATCACGACCAAGGTAGAAAGTCCCTTTCCTAGCCTAAGTGCGACGGCCAGGACGATAGACGTATCAAGGCTTCAATGGACCATCGCTGAGATCGTCGCCACTAAGGAAGTGTGGTCTCATCTTGGACATCGAGTGATGGATGATTTGATGGACCATCGATCCAACTATCGCATAGAGGCAGAATGTCCCTTTTCTGGTCATCATGTGACGGATGACCCAACGGACCATCGAACTTATGATAGACCGTTGCTCCGACCGTCACAAACCTCGTTCAGTATTTTTAAGTCCATTTTAAATGGGGCTTTTAGGTCTTTTCCCTTTTAACTGTCAGATATATTCCAAATGAACTTGATAGCCTCATTATCTCCCAAAACATCCAAAGGTTAGGCTTTCTTCCTCAAGAGAAAATCTAAAACCCTTCTCCAAGAAATCCAAGAACTCACCATAGATTCAACAAATTGAGTTGAGATTTGAGTTCCCCAAGTTCAAGGGTTGCAAGAACCCTCTGTCAAGATTAAGAAGAAGAGCTTAAACAAAGCTTGTTCCTCCAATTGTATAATTAAAGGTATGTGGGGTTTTGAACAAGGGTAATCCTTTCATCCTTGCGCCCAAAGGCTTATTTAAACTATGATTTCCTACAATCTATAAGATTTTACATGAATTTGAATTAGGTTTTTTCACCCATTCTTATTGATTGCAATATTTTGATGTTTCCCATGAATTGAGATTCTAATGGCATGATTTTCACATGTTTTCTTGAGAAATTGCAGCTGGGTCTATACCTCATGATTTTAATCCTTGAAAAGTTAATAGTTGATATGTTTGAGATATTAAAGTCTATGAGTATGTTGAGATTTTGAGACAAATTGCTGAAATTTCCAGATTTCTACATGAGTTATGAATCTATATGCTATCTATTATACTTTTGAAGAGTTTTAACTTGAGAGTGAATTATGGGTTATTGATCCGTACTTGAGATTTGCAATTTTATGAACTCTTATGCTATAAGAACCCATGATTTGAGTATTCTGAGATTATTGAGAAACGTTTTACCTAATGGTCATTGAGTTTTGAAGTCCACTCTACTACATAAGATTACAGATTTGATTATTGGGTTCTCATTGAACCATGAGATTATTTTAAAGTGGATTTTAATAAGATGAGCAAAATAAACTAAAAGGAGTAGTATTTAGCACCGAGTGGGTAAGTTACTACGATTTCTTACCCCAAAAATACGTGCCACCGTAGGTTGATCCTGAGGCCAAGTTTATGATTATCATTAGGCCTAAGGCCGAGTTGATATTGGACCCTAGGCTGAGTTTATTTAGTGATCACTGGACCTAGGTTATACTTCCTGGAAAGAGTATAACGCCTCTCCCCAACGTGAGGTCTCTTCCTTAGGAGGAAAAAATGTTGGACTTCATGTAGCTCGCATGGTTTATGTCGGTTAAGAGAACCTCCCTTGATACAAGTTATTTCCCTAAACTAAAGTATTTTTCATTGAGATAGAATATTTTTCCTTAAAACTAAAGCTTTCAGATAAGATATTTTTCTTTAAAACTAAAATACTTTCCCTTAATATGAGTATTTTTCCCTTAAGCTTGAAATGAGACATTTTTCTAACATGAATGAAATGCCTTCAAGTATGTTCCAAAGTTATATGATTTCGAATTCCAAGTATTTGAGTTCAAAAGATTTATGAGTTCTTGAGCATTGAAGAAGTTTTACTGTCCATGAGACATATGCATGAGTTGAAAGTATTGCTTAAAGTTTCCTTTAGTCTTGAGTAATGAGAATAAGAGAAGAGTACAAATTTCAAAGCTGAAAGTATAATGACTCATGAGATTGTGTTACATGTTCCATTTTAAATGATTCATGAGCTTCGAATTTTATACTTTTTCAAGCCATGTGAGTTATTACTTATTACATGAATGATTTGATTAAAGAGTATTGATGTTATTTTATAGGCAAAATGACCTTGTGGACCCTTGTATTATGTCAGTTTTGTAAGTTGGACGCTTCTACTTACATGTTTATTATCTTAACCCTCGAACCCATTAAAAAGTAAGTTTTTAAACCCAATTTATGATGTAGCATCCTATGTGGCTGGGACCACATAGGAGCGTGTGTTTTAGTGTCCAGGCGTGCATCAGCCAAAAAATTAAAATTCCCTAATGGTCAAAAAGGGTTCCAACACCTATTACAAATGGTCCTTCTTCCTCATTTGGTTCCAACACCATTGTTGGAGCAATTTGAGTATTTTTTTCATCTGTTCTTCTCTATTTTTTCTCTCTCCCATTCTTGTTCATTAATTTTTTTTCTTCCTATGCTTGTAATATTGGAAAGTTAATTTTTTATGTAATTTTTTACAACACCATGATAGTTCGAATTTGTTATTGTGGACTTTACGTGGAACTTAAGATGTCAAGAACACCAACCAATCCGGGAAGAATATTTTGGGGCTGTCAAAAATATCAGGTTGGTACTGGTTGTGGATTCTTTCGATGGGCCAATAAAAATAAACAATATAAAGGTAGACATCGAAGGCAACGAAGATAACAAGCATTGGGAAGATATGGAAGGCACGGAAGATATGAAAGACCAAGCATTAGTATTGATACCACTATTATCATTATCATTGTCATGTGGTTTCTATCTGTTGTATTATTTAAGATGGCTTGATCTATGTAATTGGTATGTACAATGAAACAAAATTAAAATATAATGAGAAACACCATTGCCAACATAAAAATTTGCAACATATAATTGGCATCAAAATACTTGTCTTAACAACATCAAAATGCTTGTCTTAACAACAATGAACCAGAAGTCTTAAAAAATTATCTCAACAACACTTAGGATCAATACAGAAAGAGAATTACAATATTGTGTTTCTTGAGTGCTTGCTGTGGATTATTCTTGCTGGCTTGAGTGCTTGATGTGGCTTGAGTGGTTGGAGATGACTTCGCCTTTGATCTTTTGTTATTTTGTTGTTGTAGCTGTCTTGGAGTTATTGCAGCTCCACCTTTCCACCTTAGTCCATTTGGTTTGAAACCCAAGTCAATATTGGTTGGAACTGAATAAATAAGTGTTGGGCTATGTAATACTCTATCAGTATTTCCATACTGTAAAAATAAAAAAATCAATAATTCATGTACTAATTAAAACCAGTTAAATGTAAAGCACATTATATGAAACTTACCCTCTCTACGACACTGCTACTTGATCTAAACAGCACACCAAAACCTGCTTCTTTTTCCTTCTTTTGCCTTGGTCTTTTATATGCCAGATTTGCACCACCTCTCAAAGTTGTACTAGTCTTCCTCTTTTGGGCACCAACAACACTAGTAGACAACTGAGTTGTAGATTGTGTAGCAGTAGCACCCACTGCTGAAGTGGTAGTGGGCATCACAATAGTTGCAGGCCTTATATCAGCTGTTGAGGCACGTGCAGGCCTCACACCATCAACTGATGCAGCATTTGCATGTCTTCCTGCAGCTGTTGGTCCACTGTGATCATATGCAGGCCTTTCTGAACATGTTGGTGCACTTTGAGCATTTGAAGGCCTTCCTACAGGCCTTCTGTTTCTTGATTTATTATTTACAGGCATCTCTTCAGCTGTTGAAGCATTTGCATCTCTCTCAGTAGTAGCTACTATAGTACTAGTGCTGGCTTGCACACTTGGTTGACTACCACAACTACTACTGAAATCTTTTTTCTACAAAAAAATATGGAAAGGTGAAAAACACATTCAAAAAGAGTAAAATTCATCAATAAGAAAAAAATTGGCTTTCCAAAGTTGGACATCCTTTCTTGTTGTGCCCAATACACTTGCACACAGAACATTTCATTTTTCTTCCCTTTCTTGTAGCCTTTCCAAACTTCTTCTTAACAGCTTCATCCTTAGTTTTCTTTCTATTTTTACCTAGCCTTCCTGACATGGGAGTAATCTCAGGTGGCTCAATTGGTGGTCTTTTGCTTCTTGGCCACATGTTAATATTTGTCATTGGTTGAATATACTTTTCATATGCCTTCAGGTATGTTTTTCTTTGATACCAGTGATCAACATATGACTCCACATTCCATCCCTTGTAATGCATTGCAGCAATTGCATGTGCACAAGGAATTCTCTTTAGTTGCCAAGACCTACAACTACATTGCTTCCTTTTCACATTAACAACTGTGTATAAGGTGGATCACCAATATCAAAGCCCATATCACCATTAAATCTCACCTCACACTTGACTATATATTCAACATTCTCTGCAAGAACTTCCATAGCCATTGGTGATACATCAGTGATCCATTTTTGACAAAACTCTCTCATTTGATTCATTATTTCCATGACTTTGCATCTTATTTCCTCCAAAATAGTGATAATTGTCTTGAACCTAGCAGCTAAAATCCAACTATTGAAAGTCTCACACATGTTATTTTCAACCACATCACACCTATTATGTTCCTTAAAAAAGGCCCTACACCATGCCTTTTTGTTGTACTTGAGCAAATCTTCCACAATTCCAATACCCAACTCATTCATTTTATTAAGTTTCTTTTGCAAGTACACTTCAAATGGGGCCCTTGCAACCGGCCATAATTTTTTTCTCCTTTCCTAACCACTCCAAACCGGCTTCCAGTTGGCCCATATATGTCTAGCACACCATCTATGCTCAGCATTTGGCAGTAGATTAGTAAGTGCCAAATGAAGACCCTATCAAAATATGTAAAACAGTAGTTAAACATTAAAGACATCATTGCAGCAAACTAGCCAGTAATAAATAACTAAAAAATATGAACAGATGAAGAGTCATACCTTCTGCATATCAGACATGACTGTCAAGTCTTCACCTCCATTTTCTTCAAGTTCCAAGTCATGGATGATGCACCTAAGAAACCATGACCATGTGTCCTTGGTCCCTTTATCAACCACAGCCCATGCTACAGGGTACATTTGATTATTTCCATCTTTGGAAATGCAAGACAACAAGATACCTTTACATACAGCGTTGAGAAAGGCACCATCTAAACCAATTATTCTTCTGCAGCCCTCTTTCCATCCACTTTTAAGGCCCCAAGACAAATGTAAATGCCCATAAAAACCTCTTTTCCTAGAACTGCATTCTTAGATGTCCTAATAGATACAGTGGTACCAGGATTGGTGGTCCTCAACTGTTCAGCATAGTCATACAACCTAGAAAACTCTTCAACAAAATCACCAAACTGTTCATTTATAATTCTGATTTTTGTCTTTCTACAGGTTGTTTTACTAGCATATAGCCCATAGTCCTTTCTTAAAAGTTCTTGAATTTGATGCAATTTTATTGATGGATTACTCATAATCCTATCTTTGTAATGCTTACTAATCCACAAAGGATTGCACATCTTATTTCTTGTTCTTTTAGAACACTTGTGTACAAGGAAGTATGTTTTCACAATAAAAAATCTTGTGTTATCAATACTTCTAAGAATAACCTAAGGACAACCCTTATACTTACACTTAGCCCTTACCCTTTTCTTCTCATTAGGATCCAACTTAAGGTTCACACTTTTTTGAATATAGTAACTCTGCAGTGCCTCTCTAAACTCAATAGCATTCAAAACAACCATATACAACTGAAAACATACGTTCTTTGTAGTTTTATCAAAGTATATCTTGCTAGAAAAAGTTCTAGGTAGTGGATCTACCACTTCATCATCATCAATAGGATCTCCTTCCTTTTCATTACTAATGTCACTACCTGAATCTGAACTATCAAAATAAGGGTCATCCCCACCCAGTTTACCTTCATATATTACCCCCTTGTTCTTAGAAATATCCTCAAAACCAGTATCTATATCTACTGGTCCAGATGGTATTTCATCTATATTCACCCTATCAGCCTTTTCTTTTGCTTGTTTTTCAATGTTAGCCTTTCTAACTTGAAGCAACTCTTCATCAAAATCACTCCTCTTAAATGTTTTCATCAAAATCATAAAGTAAATCACCATCAGAATCAGTCCAATCAAAATCTAATTCAGAATCAGATATTTGGAGATGGTATGTGGAGAAATCATTAAATTGACCTTCACCTAAGTCTTCATAAGAAACCTTAGCTTTTCCTTTTTCTGCCCTAGGAGGATGATTTTCATTTATATATTTATCTTTATTTATATCTAATGGATGAGATGAAGACACATCAGCCCTATCAGGTTCAATAGGGGCTGCCATATCACCATTACTAAGTTATAATAATGGTGGAGTGGCTGCCACATTATCATTAACAAGTATAGGTTCACTAATTTGGTGAAACACATATACATTAACCAAATCTCCATATTTTAAACTACTGATAATGCTTAAAACATCAACATCATTTTCTAACTTGTAATAATAGCCTTTTTGGTTTACTCTACACCAAAAGGTTTCAATTTTTTCCACATCTAAATCTGTTGCTAAGTTATGAAACAAAATAACATGAAGTTCATCAACATCTACTCTAATTTTATTAGGAATACAAATTCCATTTGCATACCTTAAATCAGGCTCTGACAAAAAGACACCCCCATATGTGAATTGAATTTTTACAATTATATCCATTTATTTACAAAACCTGCACAATGACAACATAACATATACATTAGGCAATTATCCACAAAGCCCTAATTTTTAAACAAAAAACTAAGGAATAAAACATCAATTTTAATTTTACCTAACAAACCCTAAAGTGTAATTGAAATAACAAAACATGCCATTGAAGGCATAAAACGGTTATACACACATTTAATAGGAGCATTAAACAACAAAAAAAATCAAAAACCCCAAAATTTTCAGACCCAATTCTGAATTGAACAAAAAAACTATAAAATTTTATCAAAATAATAAAAAATGTCATCAAAGACATAAAAACTGCAATATATAGCTTTTATACAAGCATTAGACCACAAACAAATCAAAAGCCCCAAATTTTCAGTCTCAATTTTTCAGTTTACGAAAAACTCAAAAACCTAAAATTCTAATCAAAACCAGATATATGCCATTGAAGACATATCATCACTACAAATACTAACTACAATAACACTACTTGCGAAAAAGAATAAAATCACACAAAAAATTGCAGAAAAACGTTTGTAATATGGAAAACCCTAAGATCAATAGAACGGACCACCAATTAATTGACTACAAGCTTCAGAATAAACAACCACATACTACAACTACACCAAAATGTTAAATAATTACAAGGATCGCAACAAGCTTCAACAACTATCAGCCTAAGTTACCCTAAAATCATGCTAATATTTTAGTTTTGGATGACAGAGAGAGGAGAGGCAAGGAAGAAGGCATAACATAGCTTAAATTTTAGTTCAAATTTTACTATTTATACTCTACACACGTCATTTCATACATGGAAATTATTTTACACAAAATTAATGAAGTGACAGTGATTGTGCAACACGTAAAGCTGAGTAGACTGACAATGGGTTTAAAAAGTTATTTTTAAATGGGTTCAGGAGTTCAGATGACAAACATGTAAGTAAAAGCGTCCAACTTACAAAACTGACATAGTACAAGGGTCCAGAAGGTCATTTTGCTTATTTTATATAAATGCATGCACCCCCACATACTCAGTACATTCCCTAGTGCTAATCCACATGTACATTTATGTGCTACATTATGTTATAATGTAGGTTTAGGTGCTCAGTGCCAGCCTCGTTAGTGACTTTTGAGTACCTCTTTCTACATCTCTACAGTGGTGAGTCCTCATGGTTCGAGGACCTATTATCAGATATTTCAGCATTTGAGAGACCATGTTATTACTTTCAGTTCATTTTGAGTCAGTTTGGGACCTATCCCAATAGCTCTCTAGTTCATGGATTAATAGAGGCTTTGTCAAACTAGTTATCAGATTGTGGTTGTGTTGAGGTTTCTGGTATTTCTTGGTTGTTTGGAACAAGAATTTTCTCTATAATTCCTTTCATATGATATGACTATGCTAGTGTTTGAATTATTTCATCTTGAAATGAGTATTGTAAGTAGAAGAAGGCTCAAAGGGTTAGCTTGGGGCTACTTGTAGCCTTAAGCACCGTGTGATGTCCTAGGAGGCGATTTCGGGATGTTACAAACTTGGTATCAAAGCCTAAGGTTTTTAAGGAGTCCTAGGGAGTCTGACAAGCTGTGTTAAGTAGAGTCTTGATCATTGGTGTATAGTGCCCCACATCTATGAGCAAGAGGCTACGAGATATTTTAAGAAAAAGTTGTTTCTTCTTTCAGATTCTATCATGTCTACAGTTGTCCCTCTCATCTAATAATTTATGCTCTTTTATTTCCTAAAATGCCTTTCTAAAGAGCGAATACTCGTAGAAACGATGATGAGCAACCCCCATATATTGATTCTTTGTATGAGACAGTGTCTCATGCTAAGTTTTGGGCGGCCTTTCAGGCGTTAGCCTAAGTAGTAACCACAAATGTTTGGGCCAATAACCAGGCCTCAGTTGCTAATCAGCAGGGAGATGATGTATCAGCAGCTAGAATCTATAATTTCATACGGATGAACCCACCAGAGTTTTATGGGTCTAAGGAAGATGAGTACCCATAATTGTACCTTAAGGAGGTAAGAAAGATCATGCAGGTGATGCATGTTTTTGAGGAAAAAAGTATTGAGTTGGCATCTTACAGGTTGAAGGACATAGCTTATGATTGGGTTGTATCATAAAGGAAGGGTAGAGGTGAGGATGCTGCTCTGATAACTTGGCAAGTGTTCCAAGATATATTTTTAGACAAGTTCTTTCTTTTTGAGATAAGGGAAGCAAAGATTGAGGAGTTTATGAACTTGAGCCAGGGCTCCATAACTTTTAAGGAGTACTTCTTGAAGTTCAACCAGTTGGCCAAGTATGCTCCTGATTTATTTTCTAACACCCGAGCTAGTATGAGCAAGTTTGTGACAGGTGTTTCTTATTTGGTGCTAAAAGAGTATAGGACTACGATGCTGCATAGGGATATGGATCTCGCTAGGTTAATTATGCATACTCAACAGGTAGAGGTAGATAAGGTTAGGGAAAGAGATTAAGTAAGGTGTAATAAGAAGGCTAGATCTGGGCAGTATGAGTTTAGCAAGCCTAGGTTCCATGGAGGGAACCACCCTTAGTTTCAGAGGCGTCTATCTATGCCATTACCTTCATCAGCTAGTGCTCCCGTGCCTAGAAGTAGGCATGAGAAAAGGGGCAGATCCTGTATGTCTAGGTCGCAGAACAATATCGGTAATAGGCCCCATTATCCTCTTTGTGCTAAGTGTGGTAAGGATCATCCCAGTGAGTGTTTCATAGATTTAAGGGGCTATTTTTATAGTCGTAAGGAGGGCCACACACTAAGAGATTGTCCTCATGCTAGACAGGGGAACAGAGATGCCCGACCTTAGGCACAGGCTACTAGTGCACCAGCTCTTGTACCCCGTCCCGCCTCTGCTCATGGCACTTTATCCAGGACTGTTGGTGGCCAGCACCAGAATAGATTCTAGGCCTTAACATCCCATCAGGAGCAGGAGGTCTCTCCTGATGTTGTTACCGGTATGCTCTGTGTCTTTTGCATTGATGTCTATGTGTTGTTGGACCCCGGGTCAAGTCTCTTTTATATGACCCCACTTGTAGCTGTGAATTTCAAAATTAGTCCCAAAAATATTCTTGAGCCTTTCCTAGTCTCCACCCCCGTAGGGGCATCAGTTATTGCCAAACAAGTGCATAGAGATTGTCTTATTACTGTTCTTCATAGAGTCATACTTGTGGATTTGATAGAGTTAGACATGGTGGATTTTGACCTTATTCTGGTTATGGATTGGCTTCATTCTTGTTATACATCTATAGACTGTCGTACCCTTGTGGTCAAGTTTTTATTTCCTGATAAACCAGTTTTTGAGTGGTCTGAGAGTTCGGCATCTCCCAAGAGTCATTTTATCTCCTATCTCGAAGCCAAAAAGCCAATATCCAAGGGTTGCATCTATCACCTATTTAGAGTCAAAGACACTAAGTTCGATGCTTCAACTATTCAATCAGTCGATATTGTTAATGAGTTTCCAGATATTTTTTCGGGAAGATCTCCCAAGGGTACCTCCCGATAAAGAGATAAAATTTGGGATTGACCTTCTTCCCGACACTTGGCCCATTTCTATTCTGCCATACCATATGGCACCTGTAGAGCTTAAGGATTCGAAAGACAAACTCAAATATCTCTTAGACAAAGGTTTCATTAGGCCTAGTATTTCTCCTTGCGCGCGGCGCACCTTTCTTATTCATACAAAAAAAAGATGGTTCTTTGAGTATATGCGTTGACTACCGTCAGCTTAACAAGGTCACTATCAAGAATAAGTATCCTCTTCCGAGAATTGATGACCTATTTGATCAGTTGCAAGGTGCAAGTTATTTCTCCAAGATAGACCTTAGATCCGGCTATCATCAACTTAAAGTAAGAGAATATGATATTCCAAAGACAGTTTTCCAAACCTGCTATGGTCACTTTGAGTTTCTAATCTTGTCTTTTGGGCTAACCAATGCCCCAACAACTTTCATGGACCTCATGAACCAAGTGTTCAAGCAATATCTGCATATGTTTATCATAGTATTCATAAATGAAATCCTTATGTACTCCCATAATGAGAATAACCATGCGAATTATCTTAGAATTGTCTTGCAAACCCTCAGAGATCACCAATTATTCACCAAATTCAGTAAGTGTGAATTTTGGCTAAGGTCTATAGCCTTTTTGGGTCATATCATTTTAGCTGAAGGTATTAGAGTTGATCCCTAAAAGACTAAAGCTATGAAAAATTGGCCTAGACCTATCGCCGCATCTGATATTAGGATTTTCTTGGGTCTAGTAGGCTACTACCACCGTTTTGTTGAAGGTTTCTCCTCTATTGCGTCTCCCATGACCCGGTTGACCCAAAAAAAAGTTAAATTCCAGTGGTTAGAGTCTTGTGAGAAGAGTTTTCAGGAGTTGAAGACTCGAATTACTTCAGCCCTTGTGTTGACTTTGCTTGATGGTACAGAAGGTTTTATGGTGTATTGCAATGCCTTTAGAATTAGTTTAGGTTATATATTGATGCAAAGAGGTAAGGTTACAGCGTACGCCTCTAGACAGTTAAAGCCGCATAAGAAGAATTACCCAACCCATGATCTTGAGTTAGCTGCCATGGTCTTTGCTTTGATAATCTGGAGACGTTATCTTTATGGTGTTCATGTTGATGTGTTTACTGATCATAAGAGCCTGTAGTGTGTGTTTACTCAGAGGGAGTTCAATATTAGGTAGAGGAATTAGTTGGAGTTGTTAAAAGACTATGATATGAATGTGTTGTATCACCCAAACATGGCCAATGTTGTGGCGAATATCCTTAGCAAATTGTCTATAGGTAGTATTGCCCATGTAGAGAAAAGTAAGAAAGAGTTAGCTCGTTATATGCAATATTTGGCTAGATTGGGTGTTAGGTTGCTTGATTCAGCTGAGGGAAGTACTTTGGTGCAAAGTAGTTCTGAATCCTCTTTAGTTTCAGAAGTGAAGGAGAATCAAGATAGAGATCCTAGTTTGGTCAGATTGAAGGAGACAATTAAGGAGCAAAAGGTAGAGGTTTTGTCCTAAGGAAGAGATGGTGTATTGAGATTGAAATTTAGATTGTGTGTTCCATTTGTTGATGATCTGTGTTCTATTCATCCCGGTAGTACCAAGATATACCGCGACTTACTAGAAATCTATTGGTGGAATGGTATGAAGAAGGATATAGCTGAGTTTGTAGCAAAGTGTGCAACATGCCAACAGGTTAAGGTAAAGCACCAAAGACCTGGTGGTGTGATGCAAGAGTTTGGTATACCCACTTGGAAGTGCGAGGTAGTGAATATGGACTTCGTGATCGGGTTACCTCTTTTACATCATCATCATGATTCTATTTGGGTTGTTGTGAATAGGCTGACTAAGTTCGTGCATTTCTTGAACCTGTTTACATTTTATACAATTGTGGATTATGATAAATTGTATATCCGAGATTTAGTTAGGCTGCATGGAGTTCCCTTGTTCATCATTTCGGATAGGGGCACTCAATTTACTTCTTAGTTTTGGAGGGCGTTTCAGCAGGGTCTTGGTACCCAAGTTCTTTTGAGTTTTTCTTTTCATCCCCTGACAGATGGTCAAGCTGAGAGGACCATTCAGACCCTGGAAGATATGTTGAGGGCGTGTGCTCTTGATATCAAAGGTAGTTTGGATGAGCAATTGCCATTGATAGAGTTCACCTATAACAATAGTTACTATGCTAGAATCGGGATGGAACCATTTGAGGCCTTGTATAGTAGGATATATAGATCAACCATAGGTTGAGTTGAAGTGGGTGAATCTGCCGTGGTTGGTCCTGATGCAGTATTTGAAGCTATAGAGAAATTTAAGTTGATTAGAGTGAGGTTAAAGACAGCTTAAGTCATTAAAAGTCATGTGCCGATGTGAGGAGAAGAGATCTTGAGTTTGAAGTGAGTGATTTGGTGTACTTGAAGATTTCACCCATGAAAGTGGTGAAAAGGTTTGGTAAAAAGGGGAAGCTTAGTCCCCGTTATGTTGGCCCGTATAAAGTCTTAATACATGTTGGTAAGGTGGCCTATGAGGTTGAGTTGCACACAGAGTTGCCAGTTGTTCATCTTGTTTTGCATGTCTCTTTGCTTAATAAGCATATTGGTGATTACGTTGTAGTATATCTTTCAGAGAATGCCAATATTCAGAACAGTCTTTCATTCGATAAGATTCCCATTAAGATCCTAGATTTTTAGATCCGTAGACTGAGCAACAAAGAGGTTCCCTTGGTCAAAGTTTTATGGCAGAACTAGTCAGTTAAGGGTGCTACTTGGGAGGCAGAAGCAGACATATGAGACAAGTATCCATACTTCTTTTCTACAAGTTTAGATTAATTTGAAGGTATTATTCTTCCTTAATTCAACCCTTCTAATCTAAAGTTCAGCTATGTATCTATTCTTGCATGAGTTCTTGTAATTTTTGAGGTATTCAAGAGTTTAGAGAGATTCAACTATGTGTACTCTATTTTTCCTGTGTTCCTAGTCCAACCAGCGACATTCGAGTATGAATGTTTCCTAGGGGGAGATATTGCAAGACACTGCAAAATTCTCTCGTAGAATGAACCTTAGGGCGTGTCAAGTGAGGCATAATTTCGGCCCTAAAATAATGAGAAGAGACTTCCCAAGGTATTGGTATTTAAAACATATATAATTTTCTTAAATTTGACTTTTTGTCATGTATAGAATTGAATTAGCTTTCCAACTACACCAATTTTGTCAAAATTCGACATTGGGGTGAATGGCTATTTTACTGAGACTTGTTGGAATTGCCCAGGTGTGACGAATGATCCGATGAACCGTTGAGTCTACGATGGACCATTGCTCGAACCATCGTGACCAAGGTAGAAACTCCCTTTCCTGGTCCAAGTGTGATGGCCAGGATGAGGGACCATCAAGGCTGCAACGGACCATTGTTGAGATAGTTGCCACTAAGGCAGTGTGGTCTCATCTTGGCCATCGAGCGACGGATGATCCAACGGACCATCAGACCTGCGATGGACATTCAATCTGACCATTTCATTGAGGTAGAAAGTCCTTTTTTTGGTCATCGTGCGACGGACGGCCCGACGGACCGTCAGACTTACGACGGACCGTCGCAGACCTCGTTCAATATTTTTAAGTCCTTTTTAAAAGGAGCTTTTGGGTCTTTTCCCTTTTAACCCTCAGATATATTCCAAACGAACTTGATAGCCTCATTATCTCCCAAAACATCCAAAGTCTAGGGTTTCTTCCTCAAGAGCAAATCTAAAACCCTTCTCCAAGAAATCTAAGAACTCACCATAGATTCAACAAATTGAGTTGAGATTTGAGTTCCCCAAGTTCAAGTGTTGCAAGAACACTCTCTCAAGAGTAAGAACAAAAGTTTAAAGAAAGCTTGTTCATCCAACTTCATAATTTAAGGTATGTGGGGTTTTGAACAAGGGTAATCCTTTCATCCTTATGCCCAAAGGCTTATTTAAACTGTGATTTTCTGCAATCTATGAGATTTTACATGAATTCGAATTAGGGGTTTTCACCCATTATTATTGATTGCAATATTTTGATATTTCCTATGAATTGAGAGTCTAATGGCATGATTTTCACATGTTTTCTTGAGAAATTGCAGCTGGGTCTAAACCCCATGATTTTAATCCTTGAGAAGTTAATAGTTGAAATGTTTGAGATATTAAAGTATATGAGTATGTTGAGATTTTGAGACAAATTGCTGAAATTTCAAGATTTCTACATGAGTTATAAATCTATATGCTATCTATTATGCTTTAGATGAGTTTTAACTTGAGAATGAATTATGGGTTATTAATCCCTACTTGAGATTTGCAATTTTATGAACTCTTATGCTATAAGCACCCATGATTTGAGTATTCTGAGATTGTTGAGAAATGTTTTGACCTAATGGTTATAGAGTTTTGAAATCCACTCTACTATATGAGATTACAGATTTGATTATTGGATTCTTATTCAACCATGAGATTATTCTAAAGTGGATTTTCATGCGATGAGCGAGATAAACTAAAGGGAGTAATATTTAGCACTGATCAGGTAAGTTACTACGGTTTCTTACACCGAAAATACGTGCCATCGTAGGTTGGGCCTGAGGCTGAGTTTATGATTATCATTGGGCCTAAGGCCGAGTTGATATTAGGCCCGAGGCTATGTTTTTTGAGTGATCACTGGACCTAGGTTATACTCCCTAGCAAGAGTATGATGCTTTCCTCAATTCGAGGTCTCTTCCTTAGGAGGACAAAATGTTGGACTACATGTAGATCGCATGGTTTTTGTCGGTTAAGAGAACCTCCCTAGATACAAGTTATTTCCCTAAACTAAAGTATTTTTCATTGAGATAGAATATTTTTCCTTAAAACTAAAGCTTTCAGATAAGATATTTTCCTTTAAGACTGAAATACTTTCCCTTGTTATGAGTATTTTTCCCTAAAGCTTGAAATGAGACATTTTCCTAACATGAATGAAATGCCTTCAAGCATGTTCCAAAGTTATATGATTTCGAATTCCAAGTATTTGAGTTCAAAAGATTTATGAGTTCTTGAGCATTGAAGAAGTTTTACTCTTCGTGAGAAATATGCATGAGTTGAAAGTATTGCTTAAAGTTTTCTTTAGCCTTGAATAATGAGAATAAGAGAAGAGTACAAATTTCAAAGCTGAAAGTATAATGACTCACGAGATTGTGTTACATGTTCCATTTTACATGATTCATGAGCTTCGTATTTTATTCTTATTCAAGCCATGTGAGTCATTACTTATTACATGCATGACTTGATTAAAGAGTATTGATATTGTTTTATATAAATGCATGTACCCCCACATACTCAGTACATTCCCATGTGCTGATCCATATATACGTCTATGCACTACATTTTCTTATAATGTAGGTTTAGGTGCTCAGTCCCAGTCTCGTTAGTGACTTCTGAGTACCTCTATCTATATCCCTACAGTTTTGAGTCCTCATGGTTCGAGGACCTATCATCAGATATTTCAGTATTTGAGAGACTATGTTATTACTTTCAGTTCATTTCGAGTCAGTAGGGGACCTGTCCTAATGGCTCTCTAGTTCATGGATTAGTAGAGGCTTTGTCAGACTAGTTATCAGATTTTGATTGTGTTGAGGTTTTCGGTATTTCTTGGTCATTTGGATCGAGCATTTTCTCTGTATTTTGATAGTGTTTGAATTATTTCATCTTAAAATGAGTATTATTAGGAGAAGCATGCTCAAAAGGTTAGCTTGGGGATACTGGTAGCCTTAAGCACTGTGTGACGTCCCAGGAGGTGATTTTGAGTCATTACAAACAACCAAGATAAGCAAGTTAACGAATGAAATTCAATAACATAGTATGATTATTCTGAGTACTTTAACCCTGGGAGTTTCTCCGTTGATTGTCTCAAGTATTTTATCTACACATTATTACTTTTATTTTAATTTATATTTTTTCAACCTCTTTTTGGTTACTTTTGCACTAAATTAATCTAAACTGTGAACTAGAATTAAATTATTGTTAAACCAAATCTCTGTGGGATAGCTACTTGTCTTTAATTAAGACACTTTTCTACTTGGTAGACCACGTACACTTGAGTGTGCGCTTGGGCACTGTCACCCCTACCCCTGGGACTCCTACTTTTTATGCCTTTGCTACTCAACCCCTTTTAAGCCCATATTAAATCATTTACACATCCCCAACCATTTATCAAGGAGCATTTAATTAGGTATTAACCACTGGTATCTTCATACTAAAATTAGAGCTTGCAAGTCTATTACTTTATGCCATATAAACCATTGTACCAAATTAGACTCCATCGTTTCCAATTAACCAAAACCATTTATAATCAAATCATGACCGCCAAGGCCTTTCCAAAACAATATGAAACCAACCAAAACCAATTCATGTTTCTTTAACCATTTATGCAATGCAAGGACTCTAAGAATAATTAAACTATGTGACAAAATCGTTCTCATTGATAATTTCACAAATAGGTTGAGGGCATGCCATTATCAAAGCCAAAATCATCAAATTTGGGGCTCAACTATGACCCCTCAATTAAATCACCATTCCCATGTACCCACGTGTTTAAAACCATAATTAAAACTTGAAAAAAAACATAATTATGTCATGTGGAACATTAATCAACCACGACCATCCAAAACCCCCAACGTTTATTTCAAAACCATAAAAATTCTATGAAAACCATACATTAAAACATATGCCTTTAGTAAAATAACAATGAGGGAAGAGTTACATGCCTGAATTATAAAGATTCATGGAGAGGAATTGATCCTTAAGCCTTTCTATGACCGCTTTGGAGAAACCCTAGCCAATTTTGCTTGAAAGGATTTTGAGAGAGTAAAGAGGATGTTTAATCTTTTAAATATTGAATGAATGACCTAAAAGTGTTATAGGGATGTGGGGTCTTAAGAGTTTTATGTGAGAAATATCTAAAGTGCCCCCAGCTTAAACTGCAAAAACACCATAGGTGGTTATGAGTCGACCCCTTCACTCATTACCACAACATATGACTCGTACCATTAAGTCATAACCAAGATAGTTTGTTGGACACCCATACATTGTCCAATATAAGACTCCATGACCCTATACATGACTTGATCATACGAATTATATGGTCTAGTTGTATCTAACACAGAACCGACAAGGTTAAACACTAGACAACATATGACTCAACCCTACCACTCATAGCCTATCCTCACGGCTGTTAGTGAGCCACTTATACTTAGAGCCAAGTCAAGTCACTAAGTTTCTGATTTGATTAAGGATTCGAAAACCAAACCACCATCCACTAGTCGCCTAATAACTAGGGTCACTTAATCTGTACCCACGCTATACGACTCATACGGTTAAGTCATCAGTAGGACAGTGAGCTCAAATATCAGGAGATTTCAAAGCACCAAAACTCAAGGTGTTTCATGGGTACACAAATGTAGGTGACAAAAGTCTACAATCTATGCCAATGCTACAGTCAGTCTGGATGACACTAGAAATTAAAAGTCAAGAGTAGGAAGCACAAATACTCACAACTGATGATCTGATCTAGGATATCCCATTAATGAGGATGAATCCATATTGAATACAACTTGGGCATACTACTCCCACTGAGTAGACAATCTAAAACTTTGGCAAAACTGAAGATCAAGGTCGAGCACAAGAGAAACCATCATCAAGTTCCAATGAGCCAGCCACCATTTAAACATATCTTAACTATTATCCATTTAAAGTGAAGAAGACCAAACAACTAGCCAAAGAGTAAGCTTAGCTAACCTATAGGTAAAATCCAAACTAAGAAATAAAATTAAAGATTACACCCAACCTTTACAACTACCAGCTAATGCTTAACACCAAGGTTGAACAACCCTATCTCAACTATCTAAATCAATCTTGTGGATGGGTAAGCATCCACACTTTAAATCCATTATGACCTCCAAGCCATCATTAAAAGAAATCAAATCCAAATTGAGTTCACAAGTTTAATCTAAGGCCAAATGCCTAAACCTACCTTACTATTCGAATCAGACATATCCTTACTAGATCGTGCCAGAGCTGAGTCTGAAATATTACTGAAGAACAAAAATTAGAAAGGAGGATAAACAAAAAGCTCAAATAGATTATTCTTATGAAATAGATTAATCTTTATGTTGTATTAAGAGATGGGATGTACCTATATATTTATTTAGTACTTTATTTTGTATTATTATTATATTACAAGATATTGTACTAAATCCACCAGGTTTTGAGACTGTCTTATATATATTAGTCCTATATTATATTTATTTTATATTATTTCTTTTATTTATATTAGTAGTCTGTTACTAGTGATTTTAGACTACGGGTTGGCTTATCTATTAGTGGGTTATAGGAGGTACCATCATGACTTGAGAAATTGGGTCATGACAACAGGTGTATTAGTCGACTTGAAAGACATCACCAAGAACTTGTAATGGCTATACCGAGTCCTAAAATCAATTTTTAAAACACTAACACACCCTATAACTAATCAAACAAGTCATATAAGTGTGGCGAGGGATATTTGTTTTTTATGGTAACCTTATTCAGCTACTAGTAATTAATGCACATTCTCAAGCTACCATAGTTCTTCCAAAGGTTAAGCTACAAGTAATTAATACACATCCTCAAGATACCATACTTCTTCCTGACAAACAAGACCAAAGTACCCCATATTAAAGCTCTTGGAAAAATAGAACCTTTATCAAGTACCTCTTGCAGTTGAGTTTTGAGATCCCTCAACTCTACTTGATCCATTCAATAAGGTGGGATAAAAATTGGGCGACTGCCTAGCTCTAAGCCAATGTATAAATTGATATCCCTATCTGGAGCATACTTGGTAAGTTTAAATCAAACACATCTTGAAATTTGGAGACTACAAAAATTGACTCAATAAAAGGGGACCCCAAATCTGCATCCCAAAGATGAGCTAAAAATAATGACCACCCCTTCCCCACTAGCCTCTTATCCCAAACATACAATATAATCCTTACTAATTTAGTCATATACACTCCCTCCCACTCTAGTTCTGTAATAACCTAAATTTTTAAACTTTGGAACCATAAAAAGATACGCCATTAAATTATCTTTCTAATGTCATCAGTCTCTCGTTAATCTAATTTCCTAGTGAAAAATAATGCTAAGATGACCAATAAGCAATCAAACTACTAACGCCAACGACTCAGGAAATGACCCATTACCAGATATAATGAGTCATTCTGTGGAGTGGCTATCACAATAGTAAAGAAAAAAAGGGATTCATCTCTTAACCAAAATACTTCATAACGACCCATTAACAGACATAACGAGTTGTCAAGATTGAGCAGTTGTCATGACAGTGAGGACCCAAGGATCAGGTTCCCAGGTCATGATTCTAGGCCATGACTTGTGAGAAATCATAATAGGTCGTAGCATGAGTCATTACGGCTAAAACTACTAATTTCCTACATGATTTAAAAGGGCTTTTTGGTTTATTCCCATATTTTAATCCTAAACCCAATTGATTGAGCACTCCAACATAAGTTATTGGGGGTTAAATTTACCGTAACATCTCAAAACTCAAAATTACTCATCACTTTAAAAGAAGGAGAGTTTTCTTCTTCTCTGAAGTTAAGTTAGGGTTCCTTAAGAACAAGCTCAATTCAACAGTTTTATCTAAGACTTCCACCTCCAGGTATGTAGAATTTCATCAATGGGACCCTTCCATCTATTGAGTCCCAAAAAAAGTTCTAAATCCTCAAGTTTAATTTCCCTCCAAGAATTGAGTTCCAGGTCAAATATGAGTTTACCAAATTCCTTTAGTGTAATTGTGTAAATAAACTATATGTACGTATTCTCACAGGATTTGAATCTTCCCTTACTACCCATCATGAATTTCCACATTATGGTTAAATTATAAAGTTTGGACTATGTTTTGTAAAATTCTCTACTAAGACCAACTTTATATTATTATAATGTTCTGCTACATTAGACAAAGCTGGTGGGTTATGAACACCCGACACTTAGGAATTCAGACATACATCGACTTATCTATTTTTTTAGTAATTCAGATTATGTATGTAATACTATTTTAGAATAATGCCATAATAAGCAATTTAGTTTATGCTTTAGTGTCATTTAGTTGGGAGTCATATATATCACTAAGTGAACGCACGGATGACTTCTCCCCCGTCAGTTAGGAAGAGATTGTTAGTAATGGTCCCTAAGTTCTAGAAATATGATGCCACTATAGGTTATAAGGGGTCACCCATTAGTTGAGACATAACACCCTAGTCCTTCGGGACATTAGTTTAGTGAATCCATGCCAGCCAGTTTTGGTACCCCTAGTAAGGTACTAGCATAATTCTAACTAGGGTTACAAGTTGGACCCTAATTTTCTCAGATTGGGGTATACCGGTTATTGTTAGCTCCTAAAGTCCTTAGTTTATAATTCAATTTAGGTTTTTTTTACCAAGCAATACTCAGTTATTTTGTATCCAATTTTATCCAGCACATGTTTATACTTGGTTTTTCATTTAGATTACATGTTCATGCATTCATGTTTAGTTTATGTTAGCTAGTTTCCCATCTTACATACTAAGTACATCCAAAGTACTGATCACATACTTTCCTACATTACATTATCTCATGATATAGGTTCGGACACTTAGTACTTGAATCGCACTAAGCATATTTTTGCACCACATTCAACAATAGTTTTTGATGAGTCATCATCATTCAAGGAATAGTTTTAGTTCTTTATTTTCTTTTCAATTTATTTCAATTTCATTCAATTACATTTAGTTCGGGGCTTGTCCCAAAAACACATTATGAGCAGAGGAGTTTAGATAAATGTTTAGATTATTAGCATATTGAGCTATTAGACAGTTCTATTTCTAGTTTTGATCGACATTCTATATTATATCATTACTTTTATCAGTTATGTTAGTTAGCTTTCTCCTAGTATTTTGTCATTTCCATAGTATTCTAATGTATGCTAGGGTATGGGTTAGCTTGGGGACATATGTGGCTCTAAGCACCGTGTTATGGCTAGTGGGGTAGTCTTGGGTCATGACAAACTTGGTATCAGATCTAGGGTTAGAGTGTATAAATTCCGTGTTAAGTAGAATCTAGTTTATGGGTGTGAAGTGTGCCACACTTATGTGTGAGGGGATATGAAATATTTTAGGAAGTTCTCACTTCTTTCACGATTCATGTTGTCTGATAGAGTGTGAAATCTATAAAAAAATTCTTCTAACTCATCTCTATCCATGTACAAACTATGCCTCCTAAGAAAATTAATGAAAGGAGGAATGAGAACAAATAAGCGCTACTGCCAATTCCTAAAGATCTTCTGAATAAGCAGGTATCTCAGGCTTAGTTTAGTTCGACTTGTGCAAAGCTATAAAAATCTATTATTACTCAAAATAACAAAATATTATTGCCCCATCTAACCTAATTGTGATTATGGCAATAACTAGAATCTAGGTCTTCACTTAAATTAATCTGCCAGTGTTCTTTGGGTCTAAGTCTGAGGAGGATGCATGGGAATTCTTGGAAAATTTTCTAAAGGTGATTGATATCATGGGTATTACTTCTGCTTAAAATTCTGACTTGGCTATTTACAAATTACAAAGGGTGGCCCATACTTTGTTGATGTGTAGATGCAGGGCCAATAAAGTGGGATGAGTTTGTTGTTACATTTCTGGAAATTAGGGACAGTAGAGTGGGATGAGTTTGTTGTTGTATTTCTGGACAGTTTCTTTCCCCTTGAGTTAAGAGAATCTAAGGTGTAGGATTTTATCAACTTAGAGCACGACAATAAGAGTTTTAAGGAGTATTTACACAAGTTTACTTAGTTGGCGAGGTACGCTCTAACTATGGTGGCTGATTATAGGGCTCAAAAAAGGTAAGCTTATGTTTAATGATTTTAAGGATGTGGTTAAGGAGTGTAGAACATCCCTATTGATTAAGGAGATAGACATCTCTAGGTTGATGCTCCATGCTCAACAGATTGAGGAGGAGAAGCTCAAAAATAAGGAAAGGGGGAATAAGAGGGATAGAACTGGTAGCTTCAATTTCTCTCAACCGAGGTCAGATTGTGGGAATCTTTCTTAGTTTTATAAAAAAATATCCAGTTCCATCCTAATCTTCTTCTAGTATTCCAATGCTCAGTTTTAGACTGGATTTTTGTGAAAGGGTGTCGGTCTCTAAGTCCCAGGGTAGTGTGAATAGTGATTCCACCAACCTAGTTTGCAAGAGATATGGTAAGAACCATAAGGGTGAGTGCATGGCTAGTAGTGATTTTTGTTTTTGGTATTGTAAGTCATGCCAAAAAATAAGGGATTGCCCGTTGTTTGGCAGAGAGATAGGAATTATCATCGGTAGGGACAAACTAACTCTTGAATAGTTCCAATGAGTCACCTGACTTAGCAAAGTGCTACTTCTAGTGCAAATAGTGGACAACATTAGGATAGGCTTTATGCCCTTCAGACTTGATAGGATCAGAAGGTTTATCCTGATGCGGTTACCGGTATGTTATGAGTCTTTTACATTATGTGTATACATTATTAGATCCCAGAGCCACACTCTCCTTTGTAACTCCCTATATAGCAAGAGATTTTGGTATCATCTACAAAATATATGTATAGTCCTTCTCAATTTCTACTCCAATCGGAATTTCCATTATATCTAGATGGGTATACAAAAATTTCCTAATTATAGTATCCCAGAAAGTCACTTTAGTCAATGTTATAGAATTGGAGATGACCAATTTTGATATTATCCTCTTTATGGATTGGCTCTACTCTTTCTATGCCTTAGTTGACTATAGAAATAGAGTAGTCCAATTTTTGTTTCCCAATGAGCTAGTCTTAGAGTGGTGGGGTAGTACCTCCGTACCTATAGGATTGTTTGTCTCTTTCCTTCAGGAAACAAAAATGATTTTCAAGAGGTGCATCTATAATATTGACTAAGTCAAAGACTCAAATTCTAAATTCCAAATCCCAAATCTCGAGTTAGTTTCTATAGTGAATGAATTTCCAGAAGTATTTTCTGAAGATCTGCCTAGAGTTTCTCATGAGAGGGAATTTAAATCTAGAATAAATCTCCTTCTAGATGAGCATCCTATCTTTATTTTTCCTTTCAAAATGCCTCCAACTGAGCTTAAGGAATTGAAAGAGCAATTCAAAGATCTCTTAGACAAGGGTTTCATCGGCCTAGTACCTCTCTGTGGGGTGCTCCAGTTCTATTCGTATGCAAGAAGGATAGTTATCTCAGAATGTGCATTGACTGCAGTCAGTTGAACAAAGTCACAATCAAGAATAAGTAACCCATCCATAAGATTGGTGACTTGTTTGATTAATTTCAAAGTGCCAGCTATTTCTCTAAGATAGGCCTCAGATTCGGCTACCATCAACTCAGAGTCAGAGAATGTGACATCTCGAAGACAGCCTTTAAGACTCAGTATAGTCCCTTCAAATTTGTAGGTATGCCTTCTAGACTAAGGACTACTCCTACAACTTTTATGGATTTGATGAAAAGGGTGTTCAAGCACTACTTGGTCATGTTAATTATAGTCTTCTTAGATGGAATCTTTGTGTATTCTCAAAGTAGGGGAGAACATGCAGATCACTTAAAGATTGTCTTCCAAACTCTTAAATGTCATCAATTATTTGCTAAGTTCAGTAAGTGCGAATTCTGGTTGAAATCAGTAATATTCCTTGGTCATATCATTTTTGGTCGAGGCATTCGAATTAATCCTCAGATAACTAAACGATAAAGACCTATATCTTCATCAAATATTAGGAGTTTCTTGTGTTTGTTTGGCTACTACAGGCTGTTTGTTAAAGGGTTTTTCTCTATTGCTTCTCTCATGTCCAAAAGGCCCAGAAAAAATTGAAATTTCAGTGGTCCAATTTATGTGAGAAGATTTTTCAGGAGCTAAATACTCGACTCACCTCCACCCCAATATTGACTCTACTAAAGGTTTCAAATGGTTTTGTGGTATATTGTGATGCTTCTAGAGTTGTTCTTGATTATTTGTTTATGCAATGGGCCAAGGTTATAAAATATGCCTTTAGATAGCTCAAATCTCATAAGAAGAACTACACAACTCATGATCTTGAGTTGGCAATAGTTGTCTTTTCCTTATAGATTTAGAGGCATTGTATCTATGGGGTTAATAAATATGTTTTTACTGCTCACAAGTGTTTTCAGTATATTTTCATCACAAAATATCTAAATTTTTTTCAAAGAAGGTGGCTAGAGTTATTGAAGGATTATGATATGAGTGACTTGTATCACCTGGGAAAGGCCAATGTCGTAACCAACCCCTTTAGAAAATTACTTATGCGAAGTGTTTCTTACTTTAAGGATGATAAGAAAAAGTTAGTTTGTGAGGTTCATCAGCTTGCTAAGTTAGGAGTTCGTTTTGTTGATTCTGCCAAAGGCAGTGTTTGGGTTCAGAATGGTTTGGAATATTCTTTGGTTTTAAGGTAAAGGAAAAGCAAGATAGAGATCCATTTTGCTTCTATTGAAGGATGCAATTCAAAATCTAAAGGTCAAGGTTTTCTCCCAAAAGGGAGATAGTGTTTTTCACTGTTAGAGTAGATTATGTGTTCCAAATATGGATGGTTTGAGGCAGATGATATTAGCAGAAGCTTACATTTTCCAGTATTCTATTCACCTAGAGCCACAAAGATGTACCATGATTTGTGGAAAGTCTATTAGTGGAATGGCATGATGAAGGATATTATAGAATTTAGGGCTAAGTGTCCAAATTGCCAGCAAGTTAAGATTGACAACTAGAGTCCTAGTGGTATGCTTTAGGAATTTAGTATTCCTACTTAGAAGTGGGAAGTAATGAATATGGACTTTATCATAAGGTTGGTGTGTATTTGTCATCAATATTATTCTATTTGGGTTGTTACGGATCAAATAACTAAGTTAGCTCATTTCTTGCTAGTTAACACTTTAGATTTGGCTGAACATTATGCTAGATACTATCTCGGGAAATTGGTAAAGTTGCATGGAATCACTTTGACATTATTTTTGATAGCGGTATCCAGTTTACCTCTTATTTTTGAAGGCTTTCAGAAGGGTCTTGGTACCCAAGTTTATCTTAGTACTACTTTTCACCCACAAACAGATGGTCAGGCCACGAGAAATATGTTTAGGTCGTGTGTAATTGATTTCAAGGGTATTTTGGATGATCACTTTACTTTGATTGAGTTTTCTTAGAACAACTGCTACCACTTAAGTATTCAGTTGGCCCCATTTGAGGCTCTTTATGGTAGGAGATATAGATCTCCTATTGGTTGGTTTGAGTCAGTGAGGTTTCTTTGATAGGGCTAAATTCAGTGCATGAGGCAATGAAAAAGGTTCAACTAATTATGGAAAGGCTAAAAATAGCCCAAAGTCATCAGAAATTCAACGTAGATGTGAGAAAAAAGGATCTTTAGTTTGATGTTGGTGATTCTGTCTATTTAAAGATATCGCCTATGGAAATGGTGAAGAGATTTGGTAACAAAGGGAAGCTCAGTCGACGTTATATGAGTCCTTACAAGATTTTAAGTTGATATGGTAAGGTAGCCTATGAGTTGGAATTGCCTGCAGAGTTAGCATCAGTGCATCCAGTCTTCCATGTTTCCTCGTTGAAGAAATACATTGTTGAGCTAGCATCAGTAGTCCCTTTAGAAATAATTGCCATGGAAAATAGTCTCTATTATAAAGAGATCCCAGTTGATATCCTTGATCATAAAGTTCATAGGTTGAGGAATAAAAAGGTTGCCTTAGTAAAGGTTTTGTGGAGAAAATTAGTCGGTTCAGGGAGCTACTTGGGAAGCAAAGGCAGATATGATGACCAAGTACCCCCATTTTTTCTCATCGAACTCAGTCCCTACATGAGGTAATAGTATTTTTAATTAATTAATTCTTTTATTTCTATCCCAGCCATACAGCCATTTTCATGTCATAGCATGCATTCATGAGTTTAGTTTAGTTCATGCATCAGTCAAGCAATTTAGGTATCAGTTCATGATTCAGCTCGTAAGTGTTTGGTGAAAAATTTTAGCTTTCCCTTCGACTCTCAGCTTAGTTTATTTCATTCCAAGATGAAGGATCCTAAGGGAAAGATATTGTAATACACTAAATTTTCAATCTCTAAACCCATCAAAACATAAGTCATTAAATTAGCTTTCCAATGCCACCAGTCTTGCCTTGATCTAATTTCATAGTGAAAAATAATGCCAAGCTAGCTGAGAAGCTGTCAAACTGCCAGTGACAATGACTTAGGTAGTTGCGCATTACCAGACATAACAAGTCACTATATGGAGTTGTTTCACAATAGTAAAGAATCCAAGGTATTCCGCTCCTCACCACAACTCTTCATGATGAGAAGTTATCAGACATAACAAGTTGTCAGGAGTGAGTTATTGTCAGGACAATGAGGATCCAAGGATCAAGTCCCCAGGTCACGACTCCAATACATGACTCGTGACCTGTCATAATGGGTCATAGCCTAAGTCGTTACGACTGGAACCAATAATTTCCTACATAATTTAAAAAGCGGGTTTTGGTCAATTCACATTCTTTTAATCCCAAACCCATGTTGTTTGGGGACTCCAACATTAGTTATTATGGGTTAAATTTCCCTAACACCTCAAAACTCAAAATCACTCATCACTTAGCAAAAAGGGGCATGTTCTTCTTCTCCAAATCCAAGTTAGGGTTCCTTAAGAACAAGCTCAATTCCAAGAATTTCTCCAAGGCTTCCACCTTTAAGATATATGGGATTTCATCAATGGGTTCCTTCTACCCATTGAGTCCAAAAAAGAATTCTAAGTACTCAATCCCTCGAAGAATTGAGTTCCAGGTCAAATATGAGTTTACTTAATTCCTTTAGTCTATTTGTGTAAATAAACCATATGTACGCATTTCCCACAGGATTTGCATCTTCCCATACTCACCATCATGAATTTCCTTATTATTGTAAATTATTGAGTTTGAGATATTTTTTGTAAAATTCTTTACTATGATCATCTTTAAATTATCATCATGTTCAGTTGCATTAGATAAAGCGGTTGGGTTATAAACACCTAATACTTAGGAATTCAGATGTACATTGATTTACATTTTTTTGAGTAATTCAAATTATGCATGCTTTAATATTTTTAGAATAATATCCCAATGAGCAATTCAATTTATACTTTAGTATCATTCAGTTGGGAGACATATCACCGAGTAAATGCAAGGATGACAGCTCCCCCATAAGTTAGAAAGAGACTGTTAGTAGCAGTCCCTAAGTTCTAGAACTGCAGTGCCACCAAAGGTTACTAGGGCTCCCCGTCAGTTGAGGCATGAAACCCTAGTCCTTTGGGACTTTATTTTGGTGGATCTATACCAGCAAGTGTTGGTGCCCCTAGCAAGGTACTAGCACCCTTCTAACTGGGATTATTAGTTGGACACTGATTTGCTCAGATTGGGGTATGTCGGTTATTGTTAGATCACACAATTGTCAGATTATTTTTAGTTTAGGTTTGCTTTACCAAGTATTTAGATACTCAATTATTTAGTATTCGTGTAATACCTCATACTAATCGTAGCTCGATTCATCTTATAGTCGCATGCATAAGGGGCTTAAGACTAGAAATTTTCACTAAGTGTTTGGTACTTAGTCAATTTTAGGACCCCTCTAACTTCAAGGATTTTTATTTTTTGTATTCCCGACCCCGAGATGTTGGTTTTTGAGTTGATTCATGTTCAAGGATATAAAAGGTATGTCTCGGGGAAGTTTCAGAGTTTTCAGATAAGGTTTGAGTCATGTTTGGATCACAAAATATGTGGGGCACCATGATAAACCCACGATGCGACATTAGTCTTGATGTCATGCAGACTGCATCGCGGTGGGGGGAATCAAAGGATGCGATAATACTATATCACAGTGAGCTTGTTGCGTTCAGTTTGAATTTAAATGACTGAGGGGCAATTAATTCTTTTCACCCTCAACTCAATCGCAGTGTGGGAAATCAACAACCGCGATAATACTGTATCGCAGTGAGCCTGTTGCGTCCATTTCTAAATTTAAATGCGTCCAATCATTCATAACACTACTTTGGGCATAAATTTGGGAATTAATTGCCCTTCTTCACCATATTCCTCTTAAGAAAACCCTCCCCTTTTCCCAAGAACAAAATTGAGTTCCTTTCCCCAAGAAATCAAGAATTCAAGCTCCCCAAGTTTAAGAACCTCCAAGAAAGCATCAAGATTAGTGTTTTTCTTTCGATTTAAAAAGCTTAAGGTATGTGAGGTATTCATCAATGGTTCCCTTTCACCCATTTATCCCAAAAACCTTCTCTTTTAATTAAATTATGGAGTTTTCCCTTACTATGGTATTTTATAAGTTCAAGATGGGTTTAATTCATGTTTTTCCTTATTAATTCAAATTTAGTTCAGCCCATGTATGATCCCATGAAAGATTTGATTTCCTCATGTTTTAAATTTTAGTTCCTATGTCTTGTTTAAATGAATTTCATGATTAATTTAGAAACTTATTAATTTATCCATGTGAATCATGTTGAGTTTCTATGTTCAACACATTCCCATGTTCCAGTTTGTGGTCCCCATAGTTTGATTAAAAGTCTATGTTTTGGGGTTTTGAACCATGATCCCATATAATTATTTTAAAAGATTATTGTCATGAATTATGGTCATTCAGTGTTGGCGAGTTATATTATCATTTTAAAACATACTGTAATAAATTATGGTCATTTAGTGTTGGCAGGTTATGAACACCCAATACCTACGTATTTTACATGACTTCAGATTCTTCAAGTAATGATCCAGTTAAACCATGAATATTCCTATTTATTCAGTTGATATGATCATGATAAAAACTATTAGAAATAATGTTCAGTTAACCATAGTTTTGGTTCAGTACCAGTATTAGTTCAGTTGGGAGTAGGATTTAGCACTAAGCGAACCCTGGGATGGGGGCTACCTGCCAGTAGAGTGTGTGACCCTTAGTAGTAATCTTTGAGTTACAGAACTACATAGCCAGCATAGGTTTGAGATGTCTACCCGCCGATTAAGGGTTCACACATATTTTATGAGAGCACCGGCTAGTAGAGGGTGACTCTTTAGTCTTTGAGGACACCAGTTTAGTGGATCCACACAGCCAATATTTGTACTCATGGTACGGTACTGACACATTTCCAACTGGGGTTATAGGTTGGACCCCAATTAGCTCAGATTGGGGCATGTCGGTTAGATAATACCTCCCACAGTTTGAGTATTATAATTTAAACTAAGTACAGTTTAGTATTACATGATCAGTATTCAGATATCAGTTAATCTGTATACAAACATCAGTTAATTAGCATACAGATACCATTTAATAAGTATTTAGTATATCTCAGCTTGGGTTTTCTTGACCAAAGCATACATATTTTCAGTTAATTAGTTATTTATAGATTATCTCATAAATATGTTTATTCTTGGTCATACATCCTCAGATTTTACATGTTCATGCATTTACTCTCAGTTATCTCATGCATTTTAGTTAGTCCTTATCTCATGTACCAGTACATTCAAAGTAATGATCACATACTTTTCTTGTGCTATATTGTCTTATAACATATGTTCAGATGCTCAATTTCCCGATCGCTCTTAGATAGCTTAGCGTACTTAGCAACAATAGTGGTGAGTCCTCATCTATCGAGTACATGATTTGCTTATTTCAGTACTTTCTTATGTTTTGTTAGTTGGAGTTAGTTGTGGATTTGTCCAATCAACTCCTCAGTCAATTTAGAGGCTTTCAAACAATCAGACAGTCAGGCAGGCAGTTAGTCAGTTACCAGTTCTTGCAGTACTTTTCCATTGTTTTAGATAAACAGTTGGTTTTCAGTATTTGTTATATGTTTTAGATTTGTGATGTAATCATACCTTAGTATTCAAATTGGTATTACTTTAATATTTTATCTTCCACACACTATTTTATCATCATTTTATCCACTGCTCACAGCAGGTACCAACTCATGGGTTAGATTATGGTCACTTATAATCGTAAGCACCGTTGTTGTGACTAGGGGTAGCTTTGGGTCATGAGAAAACTTGATATCAGATCCTAAGGTTTTAAAATGTCCTAAGGAGTTTGAAAGCCGCATTGAATAGAGTTTTATGTATGGGTGTGAAGCACGCCACACTTATGAACAAGAGGCTATGAAATATTTTAGGAAAGATTCCCTTCTTTCGGTATTTATGTCATACTAAAAAGCATGATCTCTATTTAAACTCTTTTTATAACTCATCCTTCATTTTGTTTACAGATAATGTCTCCTATAAGAAATAACAAAAGAAGAAACAGGGATCATCTTGCA
The DNA here is from genome assembly GCF_002878395.1 of Capsicum annuum. NCBI lineage: Eukaryota > Viridiplantae > Streptophyta > Magnoliopsida > Solanales > Solanaceae > Capsicum > Capsicum annuum. The sequence goes on from NC_061116.1 coordinate 72,385,420, forward strand.
CCTCTTCCTATTAAGGAATATCCCTTGAATTAACATGTCTCCCATGCCGAATTCAGGGCTTCTTTCACTACCTTAGACCTAGGGGTGTTCATGGGTTGATTTGAATTGGTTAGTGGTTCAAATAATAACCAAAACCAATTTAGTCAGTTTTGAATTTCTAAAACCAAACCAAATCACCAAAAAAAAATAACCGTCGATTTGGTTCTTGTCGATTTGGTTTAGTTTTTTAGTTTTTTTGGTTATTGACTAGCCTACTCCAATCACCTCTAGAATAAACTCAATTTTTAACCCATAGAAAAGAGTATCACAATGATAATTTCTCACGAAATATTTGTACAGTGATGGACAAATGACATTATAAACTCTTAAAAATCAGAACAAACACATTAAACAAAACCAACATTGAGATAAAAATCACTAGCTTTGTATTATAGGCACTATGATTATCTAACAACATACAAATACATATATGTACATTGTAAAATAGAGCTTTGTGTTTTGTTGCAGTGTACTGCAAGAAGAGATAGAGTTGGGCAAATTTGAGTTATCTGTTTACTTTAAACACTAGCTAGGTGAGCTAATCATATAAGGAAACGATTGAATAAACAAGGAGACATAAAACTACCATTTGAACCAGGGACCATTGTAACTTGTATTATGAAAGATGAAGTAGGAAAAGTGATGTAGGGATCGTAGGGTTAACTTATTAGTAATAGTAGGTAAAGTTGGTCTTGGGTTTAGGGCTTTGGGAAATTGGGCTAAAGTATTGGTTGGGCTAGACATAGATTAAAATTTATTTTTAGATTAAATTTAATAAAATAGTTATGATTTTTTTATAAATTATATATAAATAATTATAATATATATATATAATTTATCAGTTTGGTTTGATTATTTTCATGATTTTTTTAAGTAAAACAATAACCAAACCAAATAGCATTGGTTTTTTAAAATGAGAACCAAACCTAACAACTAAACCAAACGTTAGTTTTTTTAATTGGTTTGATTTGGTTTATAGTTCGGTTTGGTTTTTAACAAAACCCATGAACAACCCTACTTAGACTACTCTGCAGCTGTCCAGAACAACCAGTAGGATGTTGCTCCAGCCAATCAGTGGCAAATACAGTCACAGTTAGCATTTGGGATTTCACTCGAATGAATCCCTCTTTGATTTTGGGATCCAAGTCTGAAGAAGATCTGCAGGAATTTCTGGATATGGTGCATAACTTGATTGATATTATGGACATCACTTTGAGTAATAGTGCAGGGTTGGCTACATATCAGTTGCAGGATGTATCTTACACCTGGTTTAAGCAATGGAAGGAAAACAGTAGTGTTGATACTGGACTGGTACAGTGAGGGAAGTTTGCCACAACTTTCTTAAACAGTTTCTTTCCCTTAGAGTTGAGGGAATCTAAGGTTAAAGATTTTATCAATTTGAAGTAGGGTAATATAAGTGCAAAGAAATACTTGCTTAAGTTCACTCAGTTGGCGAGGTAAGATCCTTCTATGGTGGAAGATAATATATCTAGAATAAGTAAGTTTGTATATGGTGTATTAGATAGTGTGGTCAAGGAGTGTAGGAATAGCATGTTGATTAAGGAGATGGGCCTATCTAAGCTTATGGCTCATGCTTAGCAGATTGAGAAGGAGAAGCATAAGGAGAAAGAAAGAGAGTAAGAGGGCTAGAACAGGTAGTTTTAACTTTTCTCAACCAAGATCAGAAGTCAATAACCGTTCTCAATTCAATCAGAAATTTTCAAACCCAACTCCATCTTCAGCTCTTGCACCACTACCTAAGTTTAGGCAAGACAGTTGGGACAGTGCACCAGGCTCTAAGTCCCAGGGTTGTGTGAACAGTGGTCATACTAATTCACGTTGTTAGAAATATGGTAGAAATTATTTAGGCGAGTGTAAGATTGGTAGTGATGTGTGTTTTAGTTGTGAAAAGCCAGGCCACAAGGCCAGGGCTTTCTCGAAGGCTTGTTAGCAGGGTAAGTCCAATCATTCTTCAGCTCCAGCAGGTTGCTTGACTAAGTAGGGTGCTATTTCTAGTGCGGCCACACCAGAATAGGTTGAATGCACTCCATACACTATATGATCAGGAAAGTTCTCCTGATGTGGTTACGGGTATGTTGCATGTTTTCCATCTTTATGTTTATGCATTATTAGATCTCAATGTCTGCCCAGTGGATAAATTTACTATAGCCAGATGGGTAAACAGAAATTTCCCAGTCACAGCATCTTAGAAAATTACCTCAGTTGATCTTGTAAAGTTAGAAATAACTAATTTTGATGTCATTTTCAACATGGATTGGCTCCACTCATGCTATGCCTCAGTTGACTATAGAAATAGAGTTGTTTAGTTTCAGTTTCCCAATGAACCAGTTATTGAATAGAGGGGTAATACCTCTGTGCTTAGGGGGCAGATTCTATCTTATCTTAAAGCAAGAAAGATGATATCTAAAGGTTGTATTTACCATTTTGTTCTAGTCAAGGACTCTTGTTTTGAGAATTTAAGTCTCAATTTAGTTTCAGTAATAAGGAAATTTCCAGATGTTTTTCCTGAAAATCTTCCCAGAGTTCTTTCTGAAGGGGAAATTGACTTTGAAATAGATCTCCTTCCAGTTTCCCAACCTATCTCTATTCCACCCTACAGAATGGCTCCAGCTGAGCTTAAAGAGTTGAAAACCAATTAAAAAATATCTTAGATAAGGGTTTTATCAGGCCCAGTATTTCTCTATGGGGCACTCCAGTCTTGTTCGTGTGTAAGAAAGACGGTTCTCTTAGAATGTGCATCGACTACAGTTAGTTGAACAAGTCAGAATCAAGAATAAGTAGCCACTCCCCAGAATTGATGACTTGTTCGACCAACTTCAGGGTACCAGTTATTTCTCTAATATAGACCTCAAATTCGGCTATCATCATCTTAGAGTCAGAGAATACAAAATTCTAAAGACAACTTTAAGAACTCGATATGGTCACTTCGAACTCCTAGTTATGTCTTTTGGACTAACAAATGCCCCTGTAGCTTTTATGGACTTGATAAATAGGGTGTTTAAGCAGTACTTGGACATATGTGTCATAGTATTCGTTGATGATATCCTTGTCGATTCTAGTAGTGAGACTGATCATACAGACCATTTAAGAATTATGTTGCAGACCCTTAGAGCTCATTAGTTGTTTGCCAAGTTCACTAAGTGAGAATTTTGTCTAAGATCAGTAGCTTTTCTTGGCCATATTATTTTCGGGAATGGCATTAGAGTTGACCTTCAAAATATTAAAGCAGTGAGAAACTGGCCTAGACCCATCTCTCCATTAGATATTTGGAATTTCTTGGGTTCGGATGGATATTATAGATGATTTGTCTTAGGGTTTTCTTCTATTGTATCCCCTATGTCTCGGTTGACTTAGAAAAAAGTCAAATTTCAATGGTCAGATTCTTGCGACAAGAGTTTTCAGGAGTTGAAGACTTGACTCACTTCTGCCCTAGTCTTGACTTTGCTAGATGGCACATATGGGTTTGTAGTTTATTGTGATGCTTCTAGAATTAGTCTTTGTTGTGTTTTGATGCAGAGAGGTAAACTCATAGCCTATGCCTCTAGACAGCTTAAACCCCATGAGAAGAATTTTCCTACCCATGATCTTGAGTTGGCAGTTGTTGTTTTCACCTTAAAAATTTGAAGACATTATCTTTATAGGGTTCATGTTGATGTGTTCACTAATCATAAGAGTTTACAGTACATGTTCATGTAGAAAGATCTAAATCTTCATTAGAGAAGGTGTCTTAAGTTGTTAAAATATTATGATATAAGTGTGTTGTATTATTCGAGCAAGGACAATGTAGTGGCAAATACACTTTGTAGGTTTTCCATGGGTAGTGTTTCTCATGTTGAGGAGGATAATAAAAAGTTAGTTCAGGAGGTTCATCAGCTTGATATATTAGGTGTTCGATTGGTTGATTCAGTTTATGGTAGTATATAGGTTCAGAATGGTTCAAAATCCCCATTGGTTACTGAAGTGAAAGAAAAGCAAAATAGGGATCCTAGTTTAGTTATATTAAAAGATGAGGTTAGAGATCAGAAAGTAGAGGTTTTGTCCCAAGGGGAAGATGGTGTACTTTGTTGTCAGGGCAGTTTATGTGTTTTGTGTGTTGGTTTCTTGAGATAGGAAATACTTAAAGAAGTATATGGTGCGTGATACTCTATCTATCTAGGAGCTACTAAGATGTTCCATGATTGACGGGAAATCTATTATTGGTGTGGTATGAAGAAGGATATTATAGAGTTTCTGGCTAGGTGCCCAAATGTCAGTAGGTAAAGGTTGAGCACCAAAGGCCTAGTGGTGCATTATAGGAGTTTAGCATCCCCACTTGGAAGTGGGAGGTGGTGAACATGGATTTTGTGATAGGGTTACCTCGTACGCGTCGTCAGCATGATTCAATTTAGGTGATTGTCAATAGAATGAACAAGTCAACTTATTTCTTTCCAATTCATACTTTGTACTCAGGTGAGTATTATGCCAGGCTTTATCTTAAAGAGTTTGTTAGGTTGAATGAGATTTCGCTGTCCATCATTTCAAATAGAGGTACTCAGTTTACCTCTCACTTTTGAAGGCTTTTCAAAAGGATCTTGGAACCCAAGTTCATCTCAGGATAGCTTTCCATCCTTAAACAGATAGTCAAGTAGAGAGGACCATTCTCAACTTAGAAGACATGTTGAGGGCATGTGTTGTTGACTTTAAAGGTAGTTGGGATGACCACTTACCTTTGATTGAGTTTGCTTACAACAACAGTTATCACTCTAATATTTAGATAGCTCTATTTGAAGCTCTATATGGTAGGAGATGTAGATCTCCCATTGGTTGGTTCGAAGCTGGTGAGGCTATAGTGATTGGGCCAAATTCAGTGTATGAGGCAATGGATAAGGTTCAGTTGATTTGGGAGAGGATAAAGACAGCCTAAAGCCATCAGAAATCTTATAGATATGAGGTGAAGAGATCGTGAGTTTGAGGTTGGTGATTTGGTCTATTTAAAAAATTTTCCTATGAAATGAGTGGTGATATTTGGAAAGAAGGAGAAGTTCAGTCCCCGATATGTTGGAACTTATAGAATTTTGAACCATTTTAGGAAGATAGATTACGAGTTAGAGTTGCCTGCTAATTTGGCGTCAGTACATCCAGTGTTCCATGTTTCTTTGTCAAAAAAGTGTATTAGTGATTCAATTGTAGTTGTTCCTTTAGAAGATATGGGCATTAAGGATAGCCTTTCCTACGAGAAAGTCCTAGTAGAGATCTTTGATTATCGGATTCATAGGCTAAGGAATAAAGAAGTTTACTTGGTTAAGGTCCTTTGGCGGAACCAGTGAGGGAGCTACTTGGGAAGCGAAAGAAGATATGTGAACCAATTACCCTACTATTTTCTCCGCAAACTAAGATTCAACTTAAGGCAATGATTTTTCCTTAGATTTACTCTTTTCCATTCTTAGTTTTAGCTATGTAACTATTCCCATGTCATTACATGTATTCACGAAAAACCAATTCAATTTATGTATTATGTTTCAGACTCAGTTATATCATCATATTCCAGGTCATGCATGTTCATTATGTGATCTCAGTTACCTTAGTACAGTACTCTTAGTCTAACTAGTCTCATTCGAGGATGAATTTTCCAAGGGAGAAATATTGTAATACCAAGTACTAATATTCAGCTTTTAGTTGCACGCATAAGGGGCATAAAGCTTGAAATTTTCACTAAATGTTAGGGACTTATACATTTTCAAGACTCCTCTAACTTCGAGGACTTTTATTTTGGTTTTCCCAACCCCGAGACATTGGTTTTTGAGTTGATTCATGTTTAAGGATGTAAAAGATATGCCTCAGGAGAGTTTTAGATTTTTCAAACAAGGTTTGGGTCATGTTTAGATCATGAAGCCAGTGGGTCATCGTGATAAACCTGCAATGCAGTATAAGTACCGATTTCATGCAGACCGCATCGCGGTAAGGGAAATCAACGACCGTGATAAGACCGCATCGCGATAAGCCCATTGTGTCCAGTTCTAAATTTAAATGACTGAGGGGCAATTGCATCTTTTTCCCCTCAACCAAATCATTCATAACATGACTTAGGGCATCAGTTAGAGTATTATTTTCCCTTCTTCTCCAAATTCCTCTCAAGAAAACCCTCCTCTTTTCTCAAGAACAAAATTGAGTTTCTTTCCCCAAAAAATCAATAATTCAAGTTCCCCAAGTTCAAGAACCTCCAATAAAACATCAAGATTAGTGTTTTTCTTTCAATTTAAGAAGCTTAAGGTATGTGGGGTATTCATCAATGGATCCTTTTCACACATTGAGCCCAAAACTTTTTCTTTTAATTAAATTATGGAGTTTTCCCTTACTATGGTATTTTATATGTTCAAGATGAGTTTAATTCATGTTTTTCCTTGGTAATTCAAATTCAGTTCAGCCCATGTATGATCCTATGAAAGATTTTATCTCCTTATGCTTTACATTTTAGTTCTCATATCTTGTTTAAGTGAATTTGATAAATTCTGCAATTTTTGAATTTAGCCATGTGAATCATGTTGATTTTCTATGTTTACCACATTCCTATGTTCCTGTTCATGATCTCCATATGTTTGATGAAATGTCTATGCTTTTGAATTTTGAACCATGATCCCATATTATTGTTTCAAAAGCTTATTGTTGTAAATTGTGGTAATTCAGTGCTGGTGGGTTATGAACACCCAATACCTACATGTTTACATGACTTCAGATTCTTTAAGTATTATTCAGTTAAACCATGAATATTCCTATTTATTCAGTTGATATGATCATGATGAGCACTATCAAAAATAATGTTCAGTTAACCTTAGTTTAGTTTGGTACCAGTGTCAGTTCAGTTGGGAGTACGATTTAGCACCGAGCGAACCTGATAACGCTCAACTTACACGTCAATTTAGTGCAAAGCGATTGTCATCAATATATTTACCCAACTTTGGAGTTGGGGTCGAATCAACGAGGAACAATGTGAGTGGTGATTAAACTAATTTGAAACTATAGTTATAAGTTGAATTCAAATAAATGATACAAAAAGATAAAATAGGGGTTTTTGATGATCAAACAAATGTTAAAGTTTTATCTTGCTTCAGAGCTCAAAACTAAAATTTTAATAGTTCAAATCAGCGATAGAGAAACTAGGGTTGTGATCACAATGATTATTAATCCCCATTAAATAGTATATGTAGTGTTAGGTTCTCGTGACTTGTGGGAAACACCAAACTATCAGTTTCGATAATCCATCTAAGTATTTATCAACCTACTTAGGTGTTGAACTCCCTAATTCTCTCAAACTTAGGAAATCATTCTATTTGTACTGATTTTATCTCAATTTGATCAATCTTGTTACATCATTAATCATTAGATGGAAGTTTAACCTTTTCAAATCCTTGTTGATATTTTGCTACCTTTAGTTTATTTCTTAGTTCGAGCAAATCAACATAAGGTGGAATTTATTGATTGCAACCAATAAATAACAATCATAACAAAGGAATTATCAAGATATCCCCACAATCACTCCAATCCTAACAAACTATTAAATCCATGGAGGAATAATCATAGATCCCATAACCATAGTTTTGGGTTTTAGTTCCACATGAGAAAGAAAGAGATAGCAACAATTATAATCATTATTCAAAGTAATTAAACTTACAAAAGATGAAGTCTGAAGTTGATTCTCTTCTAAGTTCAAGAGAAAATTCCCACAACCAAATCAAAGAGTTGAAAAAATTGAATTCAAAGTTAAGAGAGCCAAAAAAAAAAGTAAGCTCCCTTCAAATAAGTTCCACATGTTCCACCCCTTCTGATTAGAAAACCCTAATATATGCTTTAAATACTTCATCCTAATTATGGAAACAAAATTATAGATCACAGTATTTTCTTGGACAGATGACGATGTGTGTGATGGCTTATCAGGAGTCTGATGCCTTATCAAGAATGTCGTTAGCTTCTCTTCAGATTTGAACAAGTTCTATCTTCAGCTGACGACGAAGCTTGACGGCTTATCAGATATGTGACGACTTATCAGAATTGTCTTTGCTTCTTTACTTCAAGTTCTCAAGCACTGCCTAAACCTAACGACGAGCCTGACGGGTTATCATAACTCTGACATCCTATTATAGGTTATCGTCATTTCTTTCAATTGAATCTCATTCTCTGTCTCAGTCTAATGACAACTATGATAGTTTATCACAAGGCTGATGACTTATCAGATAAGTCATCAGCTATACTTCTCTCTATACTTTCTAAGATATCAACTCGTTTACTTTCATTATTGCTGGTTCTCTTGTATTTTGACTTTTACTGCAATATCAAAGAGAAAAAAATCAAAAACAACAAAAATTGCTTAAGACTTTGCAATTATTCTCAGTTAAAAGCCTTAAATATGTTAGCATCTTCTCAAATATCAGAACTCAGGGATGGGTGCTCACCTACCAGTAGAGGGTGTAACCGTTAGCAGCAATCCCTGAGTTATAAAACTACGTAGCCTATATAGGTTTGAGGTGTCTACCTTCCAGTTGAGGATTCACACATATCTTATGAGAGCACCTGCCAGTAGAGGGTGACTCCTTAGTCTTTTGGGGCACCAGTTTAGTAGATCCACACGGCCAGTGTTAGTAACCATGGAATGGTACTGATACCCTTCCAACTAAGGTTATAGGTTGGACCCCGATTAGCTTAGATTGGGGCATGTTTGTTAGATGATACCTCCCTCAGTTTCAGTCCAGTTATTCAAACTAAGTATAGTTTAGTATTACATGATCAGTATTCAGATATTAGTTAATCAGTATACAGGCATCAGATAATCAGTATACAGATGCCTGTTAATTAGTATTCAGTATGTCTCAGCTTAGGTTTGCTTGACCAAAGCATATAGATTTTCAGTTATTTAGTTATTTATAAATTATCTCAAAAACATGTTTATGCTTGGTCTTACAACCTTAGATTTTACATGTTTATGCATTTATGCTCAGTTATCCCATGCATTTTAGTCAGTCCTCATCTAATATACTAGTACATTTTGAAGTACTGGCCGCATACTTTTTCTTGTGCTATATTGTCTTATAACATAGGTTTTGATGCTCAGTTTCCCGACTGCTCTTAGACAGCTCAGTGTACTCAGCAGCAGTTGTGATGAGTCCTCATCTATTGAGGACATGATTTGTTTAATTTAGTTATTTTAGTACTTCTTTAAGTTCAGTTAGTTAGAGTTAGTTGGGGGTCATTCCCATTAATTCCTCAGTCAGCTTAGAGGCTTTCAGATAATCAGATAGTCAGGTAGGCAGCTAGCCAGTTAGCCGTTCTTTCAGTACTTTTCCATCGTTTCAAATACATGATTGGTTTTTAGTATTTATTAGATATTTTAGACTTGTGATGTAATCACATCTCAGTATTTAGATTGGTATTACTTCAGCAGTTTATCTTTCTCACATGTGTTTTATCATTATTTTATTCAGTTCTCACAGCATGTACCATCTCATGAGTTAGCTTGTGGTCACTTTTAACCATAAACACCGTTGTCATGAATAGGGGGTAGCTTCGAGTCATGACGATTCAGTATTAAGTATTTAGTTTTATCCAGCACATGTTTATACTTGGTTTTGTATTAAGTTTACATGTTCATGCATTCATGTTCAGTTTAGGTTATCTAGTTTCCTATCTCACATACTCAGTACATTCAAAGTACTGATCGCAAATTTTCCTGCACTATATTGTCTCATAATATAAGTTTGGAGCTCAATATGCAAACTGCACCTAGCACATTTCCGTGCCACATTCAGCACCAGTTTTGGGTGATTCCTCATCATTTGAGGACTAGTTATTAGTTCCTTATTTTCTTGTCAGTTTATTTCAGTTTCAGTTAGTTGGAGTTAGTTGGGGATCTGTCCCAATAACTCATTATGAGTAGATGCTTTAAGGCAGATTTTATATTATCAGCATATTGGGTTGTCCAACAGCTTTATTTCTAGTTTTGATCAAAATTCAGTTTTATATTGTTGGTTCTAGCAGTTATATGAGTTAGATTCCTCCGAGTATTTATTTATTTCCATATTATTCTAATGTATCCCAAACCATGGGTTAGTTTGGTGTCACTTATGGCTTTAAGCACTGTGTTACGACTAGGGGTAGTCTCGGATAGTGATAAGTTCCTTTATCTCAAGAATAGAGTCGTTATCTTAGCATTAAAATTTAAAATAATATGGTATGGAGATAACTAGGTCACACCCAATATTACATCAAAGTCCAATACCAGAATAACCAAGTCTACCTAAGTCTAAAACCTATAAATAATATAGGTAAAGAATTATAAACATGGATTACTATCATAGACTCACCTACCTGAGTTGGAACATAAATAGGATAATCAAGTATATCACAAACTAAATTTAGACCCATCACAAACTACACAAATACATAGGAATAAGTAGAACCCGGATCAAATAAACTAAAAGTCATTCGGTCATAGACAAAAATAATACCTGTAATCGTTGCGTCAGAAGGCTTGGCATCAATATTTTGCAAAAATGCATAAAGTGAGCTCATTCGTCAATCTAAGCTAGTTATTTTCTCGGCTACACTAATCCCTCGGTGCCATCATTTTCTCGACCACATTTCTGATTTCCCTGTCCTTCATGTGGAAGACCCTTGTCATAACCTCATTTTCTCTACTCGCTAGGACTATAGCCCAAGTTTGCTGCTGCGTATGGTCATTCTCCTACCTTATAATACACTCCCTCTTAAAGTGACTAATATCTCTACAATAGTGACATCCTCACCTGAGAGAAGGTCGACTAGGAGAAGAGTAAGAAGCCCATCGGCCCCTAACAACCCATGTTTGAGAAGAACCCTTAGTTAGAACCATAATAAAAGTTGGCAAAGTCAACTGAATTTGATGGGCTGAATAGGTCTGCTGACCGTGGTATTTAGAGTAAGAACCATTTTAATTTCTAATATTTTTTTTATTTCTTGGCTAGTATCTAGCCTGGCCCTCTTAGGTGACCCCTCAAACTTCTTCACGTAGTCAGGAATTTCATTGATCCCTTTTTCCATTGAAATCATATGCACAAACAATATATGAAGGTCATAATTCAAGCCTTTAATGTATATTCAAATCCTCTCTTCTTAAAAGTAAACCATAATTTAGCATAGCGATATAAGGCATAGAACTTGGCCTCATAGGCCGCAACCAATATGTCACCCTACTCCAGTGCCAAAAACTCATCCGTTTTGAAGTCAGAGAGGGCCCATAACACATATTTCTCAAATAAAAAAGCATGGAACTGCTCCCAAGTAAGTGGAGGAAAAATTGGTGACTGACATTCAACAAACGCTCTCCACCATTTCATAGAATCCTTTACAAACTCAACTCCATGTTGTTTCACAATCCCCATATTATGTAACCTTACATAACAATCAATACTAAACTCAAAGGTAACCTCACACTCAATACCTTAGAATGCGGGAGGTTTTATCTTGAAAATTTTTTTTAGTAGTTCATGTTCTGTACCAGTCATCACTGAACCCACCACAGGATGAGAAAAGCTTTGGTCCCTGAAGTTTCATCCATTCTAGGAGCCATGGCGATAGTAGGATGAACAACATGTTCCTGATAAGACGGTACCGAGTGGTCCAATCCTATCCAACCAAATCAAAAAATTTAAAACCTATAGAACAACCTCAGTAGACATAAGGAATAGTCCTAAAACCCCAACTTGAGCTGTAACCTCAGGTTGAAAACCCTATTTCTCTACCACTTCTATTTCCTTCAAATAATCCTAAGGTAGGGGGAGGCAATGCTAACCTCTCAAGATTTTGGCATGCCACTACATGATATCCACCCCTAAAGGGTATGGATTGTCCTTTTCTTCACTTACTTATTCCTCTTACCATCTTTTTTCCCTCCCGACTGGCCCCACAGCTAGAACGGGCAGTATAAGAGTTATTGGTTTGGTTCCATTAGACTTAGTGTTCACCATCTATAGATAAATGAATGAAAAATATTAGATATTAATTTGGATCACCAGACACCGATTTGAATTGTGTTATAGCACAAAAGAAACAAGAATGACAGAATTTCTTAGGTCTTATAGACTCTCGAAGAAAAGTACATACGTTTCCATATCGATCCACAAGACTCTACTAGGCCCATTTTGGTATAACATGATTGATGAACCTAGGCTCTGAAACAAACTTTTTCACGACCCAAGTCTGCTATGAGTGGCACCGATACTACTTACTCCGTAGAAGAACCATCTACGCCAAAATACCAACTCAAAATCAACACTAAAAATAGATAATAGAACTAATCCATCAATAAAACGTCAAGTCTAAAGAAATAAACATAAGAACAACTTAAAAACAGAGCATTATACTTAACCAAAACTATTCATAGGAATCAAAAGTCGTCTATACCAAAACTACTAAGAATTGTCGAGAAGGGGATGCAACCCCAAAAACTAAAATAAAAAAAGAAATCCAAAAACAAAGACTCTTTCATCCAAGAAAGATTCATGATAGCTCAAAACATGTTACTCACTTTTCTGTGTAATTTTTGCTTGCTCATGGTCTAGAACATGCACATAAATACATAATTAAAGAAAACCTAACATGTTGGAATTTATAACTCCTTCCTAACTCCTAAAGTCAAATTCATTATCATTCACTTCCTGTTTTGGGGACTTTCCATCATAATTCACCTAAAACTATCAATTTCATGAATAAATTAGTTAATTAACAAAATGAAAGGATAAATTACATATTAATACTCAAAATCCATTAACTTATTCCTTAATTTTCCTCCTTGCACAAAAAATTAACTAAAATTTGCCCTAAAATCCTCCCCAAACTCCATGAATTAATAATTTTAAGGCTTAGTAATTATATGCAAGTTAATGGGGATGAATTCCTTACCTTAACATTGCCAAACGAAGAAATTATGGTGAATTTCGCCCTAAATCACCCTTTTCTTTCTCCAAAATAAGTTTTAGAGAAATAAATTATTTTGAAAAAATATTTTAATAAATCTTTAGTTTTCATTGCTATATCAATACTTGACTACTATAGCGGTATCAACTGCTATAGCGATAAATGACCATATTTGATCACCACTGTAGCAGAAATTATTCCACTATAGAGCTTGTAGCTATAGAAGTATTCTGACCGCTATAGTAGTATCAATGGGACAGAATATCTATTTTTTCCAAAAAAACTCACTTTTTGCGACACACTTCAAATTTGAAATATTTTGAATAGTGTCCTTTACGCTAAGATTAGTTCTGGTAGTTATACTTACTCAAATTAGATTTTATAAATTTCTACAATTTTCTTATCATCCTAGATAACTTGAAATTACTACAAATACCACTAACCCAGTTCAAATCATTTTTAGATTTTCCTAGGCTACACCTCACTTCAAAATTGATCAAAACTAGCCAAGCTTGAAATTTCTAACTTCCAAATCAGGAAGAATTTGGACATGAAATTTTAAACATGGGACTCATACTTAATGATGGTGAGGATATTTACAAATATCATTCACTTCTCCTACTTATTCAAAAATATAGAACTTTCCTTGAATGTGATTTGAGGCGAAAAACATGGTAGATGTTGAGTTGGGAAATGAAAGTAGGCCTTCTTGTTAAGTCATGATCAAAATTAACCTATCTAAATTATCGTTATCCCTAGTCAACCCCTTGAGCCTAAATGAATCATCTCTTGTTTTATTGATAAGTCAAATTTTAATCCAAATTTAATATTTGTTATTACATATGTTTGTTCACTTTATTCCCTTAGTGTCGATAAAAAAATTGAATACAACAATAGAATGGGGGTAGTTTTACAAAATAAAAAAAGCAAACAATAATTCTTGTTGAGCTTATTTATATTTTAAGAATGTTATTGAAAAAACAGAATATTGTGATAAAAAAAAGTTATAATGAACATTGTTGGCAATTACTTCTTGAAAAATAATATTGAGAGGAAAATGGGATTAAAAATTAAAAAAATACGGAGATTGAATTGTTTAAGAAGAAGGAAAACAATGAGGTTGAAAAAAATGCTAAGTGTTGTGGTACTTTTAAGGGACTTGAGTCACTTTTATCCATTCGTATCATATTCATTCCTAAACCTACTTTACATCCTTATAAAGGTCCTACGTGATCTCCACTCAATGACTCCTATATTAGTGGAGAACTACATGATAGACAAGCTTTGGCAAATACGAGTAGCTTGAGATACTTCTTTGTTATGAGTGAAATCTTTTTCTATATATGCCCTTCTTTTGATTTGTATTGATATATTATGTAATTTATGGGCATTTTTTTTTCATTTGGTGAAACACACTGGCAATAAGAAAATATTATAATTTGGATTCTTAATAGGTAAATATGAATGTGGTTACAATTATTTGAACTCATGATCTAGTCTTATTTGAATTTTGTTTTGTCCAAAATTCTCATAATTTCACTTAAAATTTTATCTGTTATTTTGTTTTGTCCTTTGCTCGAGGACGAACAAAGATTCAAGTGCGGAAGTATCTGATGAATATATTTATTTACATATTTTATAAATAAAATATTAAATATTTTAAACAAATATAAATAAATATATCATATTATTGCATATTTTCTTACAAATTCTACAAGAAGAATACAAGAAAGACTACAGAAGAAGAAAATTATTAAGGAAATAAGAGAAATTCTATGGGTACAATCACAATTTCATAGCTGCAACCATGAAATTTTTTGAAAGAAGTTAAAAAGCTCATGAATGTGACCATCACTTCATACTTGCACCTGTCAAGTGGTAGAATTGAGAAAGAAGTTACAACTTGATTGTTATAACCAACACTTAAAAGATGCATTCGTGGAGACAACACTATAATTTTCTATAATAGAGGCATCACTTTGAGTACAAATCATCTAACACTATAAGCAAGATATAAGGATTGGTTTTGTTTGCTTTCTCTTCTTTTGTTTTTTCTTTTGGTAGGATACTATTTTTTTCTTTATTAATTTATCCATAATAGAGTAATTTCTTTCTGTTGAGATAGTTTTTAAAACTTGATACATTGATATGTTATTACCTTAGCTTAATATATGCTTCGCCCAAACATTTAATTTACATCTTCATATTATGTTGGGATAATAAGCTTTATCTAGTTATTATTATCACATCTATCTATTTTTATTTTTATGTTATTATTATATTAATTTTGTTATCCTCACAGGGAAAAATTAATATATAATAACTAACGAGTGAAACGGTGGAATGGGAATAATTTTAGTTGTTTATTAGCCCACATCTTTAATCTTTCTTCTATCGGTTCTTATCCTCGCGGAGGGATTGACTCAAGCAAGTTAGTATATTTAAGTAATCTCTATCTTATTTGTTCCAATCTGTTTCCTTGATGAGGAATTGACTCAAATAAAATTATTGATTTGAAGGGTCTTTATCTCATTTCATTCAATTCTTATTCTCACAAAGGGATTGACTCAAATAAATTTATTGATTTAAAGATCACTTGCAAGTCACAAGGAGTCTTTACACCTTTTAGCACAATTCACGCAAGAAAATATTTTAAATCAATTATCACTAGCCTTAAATCATTTAATTGACATAAACTTATGGAATGCTAAATGCATATTTATTTTGTAGTGAGTAAAATATAAGTAATTGTTTGAGTAATAAACAATTATT
The DNA here is from genome assembly GCF_002878395.1 of Capsicum annuum. Classification (NCBI taxonomy): domain Eukaryota; kingdom Viridiplantae; phylum Streptophyta; class Magnoliopsida; order Solanales; family Solanaceae; genus Capsicum; species Capsicum annuum. The sequence continues at coordinate 72,401,173 of NC_061116.1, forward strand.
CTTAGAGAAATACATGTGGAAATTGAAATCTTATTATAATAATTCTATAAGGTGAATTTATTGATTCCCAACTCTTTAAGAATACAAATAAATCTTTTGAAAGTGTTTCATTTTAAATTAAGTAATTTATAATTCAAAACTCACATTTCATCGATTTGATTCTCTCAAATGGTAATTAAGATAATAGAAATTTATAGGCTAAATGGTTTCAATCTATGTGGAATGATATCTTTAACTATACTAGAATTTGATGGAGTCCAAGAGATAAAAACTTAAGTAAATTGGATTGTCACTACCACTACAACAAAGAGGTCCCAACCAGTGGTAGATTGTGAGCCTCAAACCTCAAAGTTGGATCTTGATGATTTCAAGAAGCAGATTCCATGCCATTTGCTAGATTGGGTGGGTGTGAGCTTCGTACTAGTAGGTTCAACCAATAGATGGGTTAAAATTCCATGTCCCTGATGAGGAAAACCCATGAATTCATGAGATAATGGCTTTGTTCAATTGGCACTGACAAGTGATACCAAATTTCTTAGTTATGCCTAATATTTGCACGGCCATGGGGTCAAAGCCAAGAATTGCAATGCGCACGACTAGAACTAACAAAATCAATATTGGTAAGTTGTTGATACATTTTTAAAACCACAAGCTGGAAGCTGAAACATTTTTAAAAGTTGCAACCATAAAGATCCCTTTGAAATGTAGAGTTCTAGAAAACCATTTTTTTCCCGGTTAGCAATCCAATGTTGAATTTTTTTACTTCAAAATAAAATAGCACATACTTGCACTTTCCCAAGAATGGTGGACAAGATTTTAGTCTTTCTTTTTTTGTAGTAACATAACGTAGATGTTTTTTCTATTTTTCTCCTTCCTCTCTCATATTTTTTGAATTATATTTGGTAAGTTGCAGATATAAAAATAGATCAGAATCTATAAGACGGAAAATTCTATTTATCTGGAATATGATTTTCCTGATATTCTAAGTAATAGCAAACCCATTAATCTCTATAGGGAGTTGTGTTGCTTTTGTTGCTTTAGCTCCTGCTTTCATCAGCTTTTTGCGTCTAGCCCATCGATTCTTCTCTACTTGCGTCAGTATTTTGGGCTTTTGAGGTCTAAATAAAGTTAAAATTTCCAATGTGCAATTTCTTTTGGTATCAAATAAAGATCTAAAGATTGAAATAATTTATTCAACATAACATGGTTTGCTAAGGAAGCTAAACTTAGTGCACTACAAATTTCAGAACACATAACTTACAAAAAGAAAATCTTGAACACTCATCAGTTTACAACTGATCATAATTAGGTACATTTGGATTATTACCACCAAAGGAAACTGAATAAAGTCGGATGGCAACAACCATCACGCTTACAGGGACTGTCTAACTAAGCTAGATTAAGGAAGGATAAAACAACTGTAAGGATTTAACAGATTATATAACTTAATCAATCTTATATATAATCCTATCATTTAGTTAGGAATGTTGAACTTAATGATTTTCACATAACAGTAATTCAGTAAAAACACTTACCTGAATTCTCTGTTATTTTTCTTGTTGGCAGATATTAGCTAAAGCACACTTTATGTTTTTCTCTCTTTACCTTAGTTTCAAAATAATTTTGATGGAGCTTATTTATTTTTTGGCAGAGAGAGGATCCCTTTTATAATATAGGGAATAGACAGTTAAGTTTTTCACGTTCCATCAACGTGATTGTGGGATATAATAGTTATCCCACTAATAGCAATAATTATCTTACTAGGAGTAAGTAATTATCCTACTAGGGGTCAGTAATTATCCTACTAATGGATTAGTCAGTAGTGTAATCCTACTAGGTAACTTCCCCATACAGATTTAGGATTTAACTTACTCAATTATTATTAAACCAGTAAATAAATTAATTATGTGGGCCATCGAAATTTACATTCTCCTACTTGACACACACAATGTTAATTTAATTGTTTAATATGTACATCAATCATGTGCACAATTAATGTTAAATCTAACATCATTCGTCATCGTTAAACAAATCAACTAAAATGAGTCATGGAGGTTGTACGTCTATTTACTTGATATAATTCCTTCTATGTACAACAATATTAGTCTATTACCTCACAGAACCTTTCAAATACATAATGGGTCCTACGATAATACTTAGAATCCTTTATCTACATCAGAACCTGTCATCATTATTCACAATATTATGTATACAATAAAAAATAGGTAACAATAGAAACATATATAATTTGAGCTCAAAGTGTCAATTACATAAACGTAATAAAGTCTTTACATAAAATTATTCATTGCTATCAATAAGACTCATCCCTTCAACATGTTCAACAAATGTTTTGGGCGGTAATCCTTTCATCAAAGGATCAGCAATCATAAGCTTAGTGCCCATATGTTCAATTGAAAAGTATTTCAATTCCATATGCTTAGCACCTTTCGAATACTTATCATTTTTAGAGAAGAAAATTGCGGCAGTATTATCACAATAATTTTTTAGCAGTCTGACTATATTGTCGACTAGTCCAAGTCCTGAAATAAAATTCTGCACCCAATTAGTCTGGACTGTGGCCTCAAAGCATGCCACAAACTCAGCTTCCATAGTGGATGCAACTATAACAGACTTCTTCGCACTCTTTCAGGATATTGCTCCTCCAGCTAACAGAAACAAATATCCAAATATGAATTTTCTTGTATCCAAACAACCAGTATAATCTGAATATCCAACCACATCTAGATGATTAGATCTTCTATAAGTGAGCATATGATCTTTTGTTCCTTGTAAGTATCGCAACACTTTCTTTACAACCTTCCGGTGACCCATTCCTAGATTAATTTGATATCGACCCAGCATTCCAACAGCAAAACGGATGTCTGGTCTTGTACATGTTTGGGCATACATAAGACTCCCAACTATTGATGCATAAGGAATATCTTTCATTTGCTTTCATTCCAAGTCATTCTTTGGACATTCATGGAGACTAAACTTATCTCCTTTCTGAATTGGAACGGGACTTAATGAGTATTTTTTCATTCTAAATATCTCTAATACTTTATTAATATAGGTTTTCTGAGACAATCCCACCAATCTTTGTGATCTATCTCAAAATATTTCTATTCCAATCACATAGGATGTCTTTCCCATATCCTTCATTTCAAAGTTGTTAGAGAGATATTTTTTGGTATTGTGCAACAAACCAAGATCATTAGTAGCAAGCAAGATGGCATCAACATACAAGACTAACATAACAGACTTACTCCCACTGACGTTCAGATATATACACCGATCAATAGTGTTTTCTTTAAATCCAAAGGTGACAATCGTTTCATTAAAATTAAGATACCATTGTCGAGAAGCTTGCTTAAGTCTGTCTATTGACTTCTTAAGTTTACACACCATGTGCTCAATTTCTTTAATAGAAAACCTCTCAGGTTGATTCATATAAACTTCTTCCTCCAAATTTCCATTCAGAAAGGTTGTTTTCACATCCATTTGATGTATCTCTAAGTCATAATGAGCTATCAAGGCCATTATAATTCTGAGTGAATTTTTTCTAGAGACAGGTGAAAATGTCTCTTTATAGTCAATACCATTTTTTTAAGTGAAACATTTGGCAACAAGTCTGGCCTTATGACGGTCGATGCTGCCAATTGAGTCGCGTTTGGTCTTAAAAACCCATTTACACCCAACTCTTTTGCAACCTTCGGGTAATTCAACAAGGTCCCAAACTCCATTTTGTTTCATAGATTTTAACTCATCTTTCATAGCATTTATCCATTTATCAGAATTATTACTTTCAATGGCTTTTGAAAATGAAACTAGATCATCATCGATTCCCAAGTCAGTTTCTAACTCATGTAGATATACCAAATAATCATCAGAAATATCAGATCTTCTTTGTCTTTGAGATATTTTTTATGCTACTTCTTGTGATTCATCTACTACAGGTTCATCAATTATAGCTTCATTAGTAGGAATTGCATTAATTTGTTATTCTTGTTGATTACTTTATTGTACAACAGCTTCAGAAATAACAAATTTAAAAAAAAGTACAAGGTCGAGGAATTTTCACCCTAACCTCTTTAATTTTCACATTACGCGGTTCTTCACTCCTACTAACTTCGCCATTCTCAATGAACCTAGAATTTCCAATTTTAAATATTCTCGTACTATGATTGGGACAGTAAAATCTATGCCCCTTTGATTTTTTTGTATAACCAATGAAGAAACCATTGATTGTTCTTGAATCCAGTTTCTTTTCTTGTGGATTGTATACTCTAACTTCTGTCGGGCAACCCTAAACATGCAGGTGCCTTAAACTAGGTTTTCTACCAGTCCACAATTCAAAAGGTGTCTTTGGAACTGCTTAACTAGGAACCCTATTTAGTAAGTAAATGGCAGTCCTTAAAGCATACATCCATAACGAAAGAGGTAAAGATGAATTACTTAACATACTCCTAACCATATCCATTAATATACGATTACGCCTTTCTGCCACACCGTTTTATTATAGTGTGCCAGGCATTGTGTATTAAGCACATATGCCATGTTTTTTGAGAAATTTAACAAATGGACCTGGGTGTTGTCCACTTTCATCATATCTTCCATAATATTTACCACCTTTATCAGACTTGATTATTTTCACCTTTCTATCTAGTTGTCTTTCAACCTCAGTAATAAATACCTCTAAGACATTAATTGCTTGAGATTTTTCATGCAACAAATAGATATATCCATAACATGAAAAGTCATCAATAAAAGTGATAAAATATTTTTCTTTATTGAAAGATGTGATATCAAAAGGACCACATATATCAGTTTGTATAATTTTATGAAGTTGTGTGTTTCTTGTGGCTCCTTTCTTTGTGTGTCTCGTTTGTTTTCCTTTAATACAATATACACAAATGTTAAGTCAGTAAAATCTAAATCTGAAAGAATTTCATTCTTAACTAATCTTTCCAGTCTTTTTTTAGATATGTGACCTAAATGTTCATGCCATAAGTAAAGGGATTGTTCATTCACCAAACTTCATTTTGTTCCAAAATTATGATGCAGAGTTAAGAGTGTTTCAGCAAATAGATTATCAAGATTCAATTTGTATAAGTTATCACAAAGAGTACCAGTACCAATGAGATAATTATGTTTAAACAAACTAAAACATACATTACCAAAATTAAAGAAATATCCAATCTTATCTAACTTAGACAAGAAAACTAAATTTCTCAAAAGAGAAGAAACATAATAAGTTTCAACTAAATCTAAGTGATGCCCAATATCGAGAATCTGACGATAAGTCCCAACAGCTTCATCTGGAGCCTTCACTCTATTCCCCATGTAAATAAATCTTTTATTCTTGTTTATGGTTTAGAATGTAAGGAATCCCTACATAGTATTAGAAACATGAACAGTACAACCTGAGTCAATCCACCAAGTATTATAAGGAACTTCAGTTAAATTTGATTCGAGACATGTAAAAGCACAAGACTTACCTTTCTTCTCAAACTATGCCTTACGTTTCAGGCAATCTTTCTAAAAGTGTCCAGATTTTCCACAAAGATGACACTTCCCATTTTTGTTTCCTTTCTTACGTACTTGAGGTGATGACTCATTAACATTAAGTTGCTTCTGTTGTCCCTTAACATACTTCTTTTCTTTCTTTTCAGCTCCTTGATGATTTACAAAGTTAATAAAGTGGTTCCTTAATTCCTCAGCCTTGTTTCCTCTTGAACTAGCATACCATGCAATTCATGCATGTTTTATTTATTTTTCATGGTGTTGTAGTTCATTTGGAAAGGACCATACTCAGACGGTAATGAGTTGATGATTTGCACAAGGAAATTCTGCTCCACCTCCATTCCCAATGACTTAAGTCTTGCTGCTATATTTGTCATTTCAATGACATGCTCATGCATAGTACGTGAACCATCAAACTTTATGGTGGTCAAAGTACCCATTAGTATCCCAGTAAGAGACTTATCAGTAGTTTGGGAAGATACTTCCGCAAGTTTCAGAAGTTCTTTTACATTTTCAGTTTGGGAAGAGTAGTTTTAATGTTGCCCGCAATATTCATTCACATGAACATTAAGCCTAAACTGTTAGACCGATCCCAATGCTTATAATAGGACTTTTTTTCATTATTTCTAGCTTCAGTAATAGATGTTGGCTTGTCAGAGTAAAGTGCAACATCAAGATCTAAAACCCCAAGATGGAATTTGATCTGTTCGCACCAATCTGAAAAGTTAAGTCCGTTAAAAGTCATAACAGAGGCAGAGTGCGAATGAAGGGCAAGTGCTGCAAGTAAAACATGCTCATTTATTAATACTTTGAGTTACGAGTTTAAACGCATTATCAAATTCAGAAATAATTTACTTTCTTGAATGTATATTGATGTTCTCCTTTGGGCGAAACATCAAAATACAACTTTAAACATAATGCTTAAAAGTACATTTAACACAAATCGATAATATTTAATGCATCAATTAATAATATTTGTTATCTTTGAATAAATAAATAAAATTAACGACACATCAAAATTATCTCCTTAATATTTATTGATCATACGAATAAACAATCAACCTTTGGATGATCCACAAATGTCTTATAACCAAAATTTTATTTTACCCATAGTTGGTACATCATTTATAAGCATCAAGATTAATGGACAATTAATTTAAATATAATATTTATTTTGGAATTAATTTCATAAACCACTTTGGTGATTAACGAATCTTACATATATAATTTCAAGTCATATTAAAAAAATAATAAATTTTATTATTGCATACTTCAATATTCTAACAATAAAGAGTTGTTTCCGTGACATGATAACAAATGTGATTATTAATAACATTAACAGTACTAAATTTCATGTGATTCATTAAGCCAACAACACTAATAACACTAACAACAGACATTTTAATATTATTATTAATACTAGGCCAGCACCACTAATTGAAATATAATATTTATGTATTAGCCTAAAATGACCACAAAAGTTGACAGCAGTGGCTAGTATTTGCATAATATTAGTTAGCCATTCAAAATCAACTTCAGTACATAAGATTCCATTCAACATAAGAATTAGTGCTAGTACGTAATAATGCATCAAAATAGAATATGACTTCTATGAGAATTCTTGTTCTTAGAAAGACATATATAATAATGACTCATCCTGTCTCGAAATTTTATTAAAACAACAATAGATTTAAATTCTTAAATTTCATAATTAGGATTCATAGCAATAGAAAACTTTAATCTCAATGAAAAATCATTAGTTCCTAAACCTTGCTCGGATACCACATGTAAGGATTTAACAGATTATATAACTTAATCAATCTTATATATAATCCTATCAATTAGTCAAGAACATTGAACTTAATGATTTTCACATAACAGTAATTCAGTAAAAACACTTACCTGAATTCTCCATTATTTTTCTTGTTGACAGATATTAGCAGAAGCACACTTTACTTTATGTTTCTCTCTCTTTTCCTTACTTTCAGAATAATTTTGATGAAGCTTATTTATTTTTTGGCAGAGAGAGGACCCCTTTTATAATATAGGGAATAGACAGTTAATTTTTTCACGTTTCATAAACATGATTGTGGGATATAATAGTTATCCCACTAATAGAAATAATTATCCTACTAAGAGTCAGTAATTATCCTACTAGGGGCTAGTAATTATCCTACTAACAGATTAGTCAGTAGTTTAATTTTACTAGGTAACTTCCCCATACAGATTTAGGATTTAACTTATTCAATTATTATTAAACCAGTAAATAAATTAATTATGTGGGCCATAGAAATTTATAACCTCTTCATATTAGAATATAGTTTCTGATGTAGTTTATTTCAACTGAGATTTGACCAAGCAAAGGTTTTCATATGTAGGCTAATTGGCCAAACTATATAATAATCATGTTTTTAGTATGTTTTTCTATTCGTCTGATTTATCGTCTCAATAGTTTGCAACTAATAGCTTCCGCATGACGCCCTCTCGATTTCGAACCTAACAAGTGGTATTAGAGCCCACGGTTCAATAAATCGATAGTCCAATTGTTGAACAAAGTTGCAATCAATTTGATGATAATGAAGATATATGTCCAAAAGCTACATGTGAAGATAATTGTCAATCATATTTTCAACAATCCTGTTGTCACATATTTGAAAATAAAGCTCACTTTTAACCCTGCAAAAGGGCTCTAATACTTTTAACCCGAAAAGGGCTAATATATTTTTTAACCCCAAAAGCTACATTTTTAAACATGCCAAACAACAGTGATATATAAAGAATATATATGAAGAACGAAGATCACGCACAAGAAGAAGGAGGATCAAGAATATTTTTAAGAAAATCAAGCCAAAAGGGGGAGATTTGTAGGGTTTTTGCCCTAATTTTCTTACTATATTTAAGTTTTACTTTTTCTTAGAAGGAAAATAAAAGTTACCATAATTACTTTTACTTTTCCTGAAAGAAAAAATATAATTCTTTTCCATATTTGGCTAACCTCTTTCTTGGAGGAAAGTTTTTGAATATCTATAAATAGAAGACCCCCTTCTCATAGCATAACATAATAACATCCACAATGTAGTCTTTAAAGTGTCTTTGTTTAGGGGCAGATTTTCTCTATAATAATTTTATATTTTCTTTTATATTAAGTTTTTATACGTAGGTCGATTGACAAACTATATAATAATCATGTTTTTAGTATGTTTTTCTTTTCGTTTGATTTATCGTCTAAATAGTTTGCAACTAATAGCTTTCGCATGACGCCCTCTTCATTTCGAACCCAACATTATAAAGGTTTTCGCATAATCGGTCATTGACTTAAAATTCTTGAATTGGATGCACAAATTCTTAAATACCCACAAAAGCTGAATCTATGTTTTTCTAGTTCCAGAATTCCAGTACCACTAATCATTGAAAATTTACTATATGTCACCTCTAGATAAAACTGACGTGAACTTCTGAGTTAGCCATAAATACTGGGAAAAAATAAAGTTACAAACGTTGGAAACAAGAACTTGTCCATTAGCTCAAATTTCACCCCACAAAAACTGATTATATTATTTCGTAGTTGCAGTACTGCTCAGTTATCAAAATAGTGTGAACTTCTACATTAGCTACAAACCAATTCAATGTGGAGTGTGTTAAATCGGGTCCAGACTCAAAATATAAAAACAGTACGTAATTTTATTAAATAAGTATAATTTGTTTCACACTTTTCAACTACATAATTAATTTAATGTTATTGAGATTAATATATTTTGTCAATAATTTTTTTATAATTATTAAAGTTTGGCATTTGACGCACCGGTGCTAAGCTCGAGTACGAAACTAACAAAAAAAGTAAAATTTATAATTACTTCTTTTTTTTTTAATTGATGTGGTTAAGTTTTCAACGATTTATTGGACATTTCCTGCACATTCTTAAGATCTAAATAATTGACTAGAGTATTAGAAAGTTATAAGAGATTTTTTGTATTTCAAATAAATCGTGATATAAAAATTTTTTCGTTTTTATTTCAGCGAATGTTTTGATAATATAACATCTAGTAATTCAAATCGAACTAAATGATATATTAAATTAATTTCACTTATTTCTTTTGAATTAAATCAATGTTGGCTAACCAACTAAAGAGTATTCAAAAAATACTGATACGATTTTTAACCTCGAGAACAAAAACTTAGAAAGTATGATTTATTAATAGTGGATAAGTGATGTTATAGTGTGCGTCAAACTATGCATCCCAAAGCAGTAATTTGTTGACAAAGTTAATTATTTATTTACAAATCCTCCTTTTAGAAGTCCTGCAAAACATGATGAAAGTTTTCCTATTTACCAAACTGTGTGATGGTAATTGAAGTATTATTTAACTAAATAAAAGGTAACATAAGAGAGCAATAAAACAAAATTTAAAGTTGGACAATAACACATGTTCACTTGTTAAAAAACATCAACTTCATAAAATTGACAAAAATAAATTTTTGAGGACTATAAAAACTCCTCATTCTTTATTATATATAGTAGTAACTAGTGTCATTTAGCACGTGCTAAACTTGGGCATAAAATAACTTTTAAAATTGATATATAGATTTTTAAAATAAAATTTTCTAGTTTTCCTTCTTTGTTTTTGTAACAACAGTTTGACATTTTCTAAAGATTTCTAGAATATTAAATTACAAAATAGTTTCTGGAATAAAGGATAATTTGACTTACTTTTGAAGCTAAATTGTGTTAAATTAATTTAATATTTTAAAATCAGAAATTAGGCTCCTATCAATATAGGGAGTTAAAAACAATATGCACCAAGGGATCGTTGGTTTAGAGACAAGTTATGTCGGGACTGTAATGTAGGGATTGCATCTTAGGATAGTTCTGCTCTGTCTTTTGATATCCTTCAATTATTTGTTGTTTATTTTGTTTTGATCATCACACTATCTTTTCGTTGCTCTTGTTCCTTTTTTGTAGGCGTTGCACTCTTTCCTTGTTAGCTGTTATTCTTTCGTCATTGTTTTCATTTTATTCGTACTTGAATTTGCTGTACTTGAGCCGAGTCTTTCGAAAACAGTCTCCTCACCTCTACAAGGTAGTATTATCCAGACCCTACTTGCAGGATTTCACTAGGTATTTTGTTGTTGTTGTTTATAACCGCGGTGTATGAGTCAGCTTGCATGCACCTCGACCAATTTCACGAAATACATGTAACTTCCCACTAGCAACAGGTAACTCTATCCATCAACTCTAGAAGATTAAAATAGATAAAAAGAAGTCACCTAGTGTAAGTGTCTCTGTGGAATTTGAATCCAAAACCTCATGATACTCTGTCCACTTCATTGACTACTAGACTACATCCATGCATGTATGTTTTGTTTAATTTTAGAAAATGGTTTAATACATGACAGATATTTTGTTCATTTGAGTTCTTTTAATCCTGATTTTCTAACATCATAGTAATGCAACCAAACGATCTTGTTTCACCAGCCAACCCACCCCAGCCATTGAAAAGTGAAAATATGAAAAGACTTCAGCCTACAATAGCAGGAAAGTACTGAAAACCAAACCTTGAAATGCAATCCCAATCTAAACATGCATCACATATTTTGATCAACATCTTTAGAAAGCCTAGAGGATCAATGATGTTAAAAGGAAAGATTTCAAACTGCCAAACAGAGGAATGAGCAAAATGGAATAAAATCCAAGTTAAATTTTCTTTATGGATGCCTAGTATCTTATGTGATGAAATCTTTTAGAGATAATATATAAATATGATCCTAAACTTGAAATCAAATTATAACTTTGACCTTAAACTTTGACAGTGCACAAATATGACCTTTAACTATTCAAAACTGCACAAATATGACCTCCGATCCTACATGGCAAAATGCGCATTCAACATGCAAAACTGAGCGTGTCCAGCTTAAAATCTAAGGGCATAATACATAAATATGATCCTAAACTTGACACCAAATTATAACTTTGACCTTAAACTTTGACAGTACACAAATATAACCTTTAAATGACTTTTCACTATTATTTTTTCATTATTTTCGGCTCAACGAAGAAAATGACATCTAATTTCTTTTGTCATTTCAAAAAAAGAGCAATATTAAAATTTATTAATTAGGTGGGTTAGCCTCATACAAAAAATTCGCACGGGTATGTATATATATTATAAAGCAAAGGGCGAATTTAAGTTATATAATATATCTAAATATAATTTATTTAAATATTAAATTAAGAGATAATACATAAATATGACCCTAAACTTGACACCAAATTATAACTTTGACCTTAAACTTTGACAGTGCACAAATATGACCTTTAACTATTCAAAACTTCACAAATATAACCTCCGATCCTACGTCGCAAAACGCGTGTTCAACACGCAAAACTGGATGCGTCCATCTTAAAATCTAAGGGCATAATACATAAATATGACCCTAAACTTGACACCAAATTATAACTTTGACCTTAAACTTTGACAGTGCACAAATATGACCTTTAACTATTCAAAACTGCACAAATATGACCTCCGATCCTACGTGGCAAAACGCCTGTTCAACATGCAAAACTGGGCGCGTCCAGCTTATAATCTAAGGGCATAATATATAAATATGACCTTAAACTTTGACAGTGCACAAATATGACCTTTAACTATTCAAAACTGCACAAATATGACCTTTAAATAACTTTTCACTATTATTTTTCATTATTTTTGGCTCAAAGATGAAAATGACATCTAATTTCTTTTGTCATTGTAGAAAAAGAGCAATATTGAAGATTTATTAATTAGATGGGTCAGCCTCATACGAAAAAATTGCACAGGTATGTATATATATTATAAAGCAGAGGGCGAGTTTAAGTTATATAATATGTCCAAATATAATTTATTTAAAAATTAAATTAAAGATGAAACTATACTAATAATAAAAAAATTATAGTTTTAATAAAACGTTATTAAATTAACGTTATTAAGGATAGTAGTAGTAGTATATTAAAGTAACATTATCAAATTAACTTTATTAGAATGTTATTAAATTAACGTTATTAAAACATTATTGAATTAACACAGGGGCGAACCTACGTGGTTGCCATGGGGTTCACCGAACCCCCTCGGTAAAAATATCTATATTTATGTACGTATATTAATGTTGAACCACATGAAACAAGACACTTAGATAGCCCAGTGGTGTTATTTGATCTTCTTGGGTGCTTCCTTTAGCCTGCTACGCGGGTTCAGTTTTTTAATTAAAAAAAAGTTAGGTGTTGCTGCTATAGAAGTAAATAATAATAATAATAATAATAATAATAATAATAATAATAATAATAATAAAAACGGTACCGTTTTAACACAAAAAGCAAAACTTTGACAGTGCACAAGTATGACCTTTAACTATTCAAAACTGCACAAATATGACCTTCCTCCAAGTCAGCCCTTTTAACGATGTAGCACCGTGTGATTGGATTACCTTTCCACGTAGGTGCGAGTGAAACTCACGCATGGGGTTGCAAAATCGGAGGTCATATTTGTTCAGGTTTTGAATAGTTAAAGGTCCTATTTGTACATTATCAAAGTTTAAGGTCAAAGTTATAATTTGGTGTCAAGTTTAGGGTCATATTTATGTATTATCTCTTAAATTAAATATGAAACTATACTAATAATAAAAAATTATAGTTTTAATAAAACGTTATTAAAGATAGTAGTAGTAGTATATTAAATTAACGTTATTAAAATATTATTAAATTAATATTATTAAAATATTATTAAATTAACGTAGGAGCGGACCTACATGGTTGCCATGGGGTTCACCCGAACCCCCTCGGTAAAAAAATTACATTGTATATACAAGGTAAAAAATCTATATTTATGTACGTCTATTAATGTTGAACCACATGAAACAAGACACTTAGTTGGCCCAGTGATGTTAGTTGCTCTTCTTGGGCGCTTCCTTCAGCCTACTGCGCGGGTTCGATCTCTGCTAGTGGTTGTTCTTTCTTTTTAATAATAAAAAAACTAGGTGCTGCTTCTATCGAAATAAATAATAATAATAATAATAATAATAATAATAATAATAATAATAATAATAACAATAATAAAAATGACATCATTTTAACACAAAAAGTAAAACTTTGACAGCGCACAAATATGACCTTTAACTATTTAAAACTGCACAAATATGATCTCCCTCCAAGTTAGCCCTTTTAATGACGTTGTGCCGTATGATTGGATGAGCTTTTCACGTAGGCATGAGTGAAACTCACGCATGGGGTTGCAAAATTGGAGGTCATATTTGTTCACATTTTGAATAGTTAAAGGTCCTATTTGTGCACAATCAAAGTTTAAGGTCAAAGTTATAATTTGATGTCAAATTTAGGGTCATATTCATGTATTATCTCAATTTTTTATCTATTACAGTTCATCATTGTATTTGCATAATCTAATCCGTCAAATAAAGTGGTGAAAATGTATAAAGTGAATGGGAAACTAACCGAACTAATCAATCAGCTATGCGTCAATCACAAACATAGTTAGGGTCAGTATAATGATTCTCCACATCCATTTTGTTTTATTTTGGTCCATAACCTTCCACAATAAAAGATCTTTTATATCTAATCTCATGCCTCTTTTTCCTTTTTTACTCTCACCTATCCTGTGAGATTTAAACATGTAGAGGCATTGTTGTGAAAAGTGTTGAAGATCTCGCTTTAAGCACCAAGCGGCACGACAGAGGGTGGCTTTTTTGACCTGAAGTGATGGGGCATGAAAAAAATGCATGCTTCATGACCAGAAGCGAGAAGCAACAAAGCGAAGAAGGTGAGGAAAAGCTCTCTTAAGTGCTATTTAAGTTTTTTTAGGGTTTGATTGGTTTATTTGGTTTATTCAAAGTAAAACTTTTAAGTGACTTCTTCGACTATGGATCTGCTGTTGCAATTGTGGAATTGCAGTTGCTACTGGTATGTGACTTTTTCTTCTTCTCTATTCACTGCTCTGTTTCCTTCTTCTTCTCTGATTTCTCTTCTTCTTCTTCTCCATTCATAACTCTAATTTTCTCCTGTTCTTCTTCTCTATTTCTCTTTTTCTTCTTTATTTTTTTTGTAGCTTTTCTTTTTCTCTTCTTCTTATTCACTGTTTTCCAACTCTATTTTTTTTTCTTTTTAATTTTTTTTTTGTATGTGTTCTGAATTTTGTCTATTTGTATAGATTCTCACTATTTTGTTATCTCTTGTATTATATTTCCTTATTCAATGGTGCAAAAAAGATATCCAGTTTGGGCTTATGAGACTGAGTATGGATCACCTGATTAGACTGTGTCCTATCAACATCATCCCCAGTTGGAACAGAAGAGTTATTGTGAGCTTCAGATCATCGAGGCATGATTTGAAAAGTGAATAAATGGTATTAGAGAAGATTCCAAGGCTCAAACCCTAAGCTTGAAAATCGAACACAAAGAAGAGAAACATTTCCAAAATACCTTGTAGTCTCTCCCTTTTAAGTGTGGCGTGCTACATACCCTTAAAAAAGACTCTACTTGACACGCCAATGTGGACTCCACAATTGACTATCAACCTAAAGCTTTGATACCAACTTAACACGACTCAAAACAGGGCCTTGTTGTAATTTGCATCTCAAGTCCAATCAAGTTCGTGGACAACCCCTGTTACCCAACCCAACCTCTAAATACACATACCCTGGGTTGAATTATTTCCAAACATATAACAAGATAACATTTAATACAATTCTAGTCTCTGGGATAGGTCTATAACCGTGACCAACCAAAGAAAGTCCAACCATCCAATACCAACCAACAACCATAACCAAACCAATATAAAAACCAAGTTTGTATCTATAACATAAAAGGATGGAACAATCATAAATTCAGTCAAACAGTATCATCCAAATACTAATGTCAATACTAAGGCTGACACTAATAACGATACCGCTCATTCCAACCTATAGTAGTTCCACAAAGACTCTGACCAAATGAAAAACAATATCCAGTTGGGACATGCCCCCAACCATAGCCAAAACCAATATCCATAAAATAACCATAATAAGAAAAGATGTCCATGATATGAAATGGAGCCTTCCAGAGTACGAAAGCTCATCACTTCAATCCAATAGCGGATCTCGAATTTGGTTACTAAGAAGGAGGGGTAGAATGGTCGGTTCCTGCATCGCATGGGGATACATCCACCCAAAGATGGTTTGGCAAGTGAACGCTAGCAAGTACTTAGGATAAGGATAAAATACTACAAACCTTTAAAACCAAGTAAACCAAACATATGCATTCACAACCGTACATGCACATATATATACATAACCATATTGGGAAGAGAGAAATGGGTTTATCATGCATTTGTACTCACCAATGGGCTAAATAGGTCCAGTTTCACCCCTTGGATGAGCCCCGATATGGGTATCTGCATGAACCAAAGATACCATAGGTGTAGGGGATTCCTATGTACCCCATATGGTCATCATGACCAAGTCCTCATATCGATAAACATAAGTTTCCAGTGTCTATCCATTGGATTCACACCTTCATGGTTAGCTATTACACCCCGACATTATTGTACAATTTAAATCATTACCGCATAACTAAGACCAACATTCCATTTATTACTAACCAATGCAATCATTACTGGTATCATCATACCGACTGTAGCTTTCAAGCTATGTCCTTAGTCAACATTTTATGAATAAGGGATTCCCATGTACCTATAGATTACATTATTGAGTTGACTCAGACGATTCCCAAGTACCACACAAGCTTACCATTATTAAGTTTGCTTTGGGATTCCCTTGTACCCCATAAGGAATATTTAATTAACCATAACTATGACCACCAAACCTTACCATTTAACCATTCCAAACCATTTAAACCATTTATTCCATTTAGGGTTCCATTACCAAGGTTTACCATGCCATCGATCCATTAAATGTCCAACAATATAGTAAAAGTATTCTTATAGGAATTTTTTCAAACATGGTGGGGGCATAGTGTTACCAAAACCAAAACCAATTACCAATTAACCATTCTCATGCAATTAATTATCTAAACCACCATTAAAGTATGTAACTCCTTAATTAAAACACGAGAAAACCATCACCGAGCATTTATAACCAAAACTCCAACACATGATTAAAAACCCAAGACCATGCAATAATTATGCCATGAAAATAATTCATAAAATATGCCTTTAGTTAGAACTAACAACGAGGGAAAGTATCTTGCTATAGATTATGAAGATGGTGGATAGAAATCACCCGTACAAACCCCAAATTGATCCTCTAGATGAAACCATGGACTTTCTTTACCCAAGAGCCTTAGAGAGAATTGGAGAGAGTTTTTAAGTGTTTAAGATTAGAATATTAGGATAAATGATGTCGCAAAAGAGTTATAAGTCATGGGGCCTTAATAGGTTAATTGGGGAAATGTCCAGATTAGCCCCACTTAAACTATGTAAAAGTCCCACAGAAGGGTACAACGTCTACATACCAGTCGTATCACACCATATGTGTGGTACCTACTACTAGTACCCTAGGCCTCCCCTTGGACCCCAAATTTGTCTAACATACGACCATCCAAGTAAAGTCGTATCCAATTATATGACTTGTACCCTTGACCCGGACCCACCACAAAATGGAAATCAAAGAGGATTTGGACACTGTCAGCATATGAGTGAATAGTAAGACTCGTACACTATCTTACGACTCATGGTGCGCAACTCGTACTTAGATCTAAGTTAAGTTACCATGTTTCAGATTAAGTGATGGTAAAAAAAAACCATGCAAACCGTCACCCACCATATGAATCGTACCCACCCAAGTCGTACCCAAATCTAACCCATCAACCAATACTGGTTAGCATACGACCAAGACCATACAACCTGTACCCCATCATACGACTAGTACCCTAGTCGTATGATATCTAGAAACTAAAAATCCAAGAAATTTTCTAAGGTTCCAAAACACAGGGTGTTTCACTATCAAAGTCTCAACCCTATTTCCAAAAGATTTGCCTTCAAACATCCCCTAAATTAACCTTACTCGATATTACAGATCTATAAGGTTGTTAGGGATTTTTCATTTTAGATATCATTAGTCTCCAAAAGAGAAAAATAATAGGTCTAATTTTTTATTAATTCTTAGATGAAAAGAGTTGAAAGTTTAAACTATCATACATTTTATAATGAGAAGGAGCAGGGTAATACTGGTAATTTTTATATTAGGGGAGAAGAAGAAATGCAAAAAAATCTCTTCTAAACATATCCTCGTACTAAATTTAAACTCTCAATACCAAACCTCATGAAAGTTATTAATCTTTCCACAAAAATCCAATTAGTTTTGACACGCGGAAGCTTCTCAACAATAACAAAAAATTTCCCAACCAATTTCAAAACCCACATTATAACACCCAGTTTGGAAGGGTAAAAGCATAAAAAGATGAATTTACCCTTTGTGGAACAACAAACTGAGACTACGATCTAAAGAATAACTTAGTTAAATTGGAACAAACTATTATCATCTAAATTCAAATGTATTTTTTCCTGAATTGAATGATTTTAATGAATTTGAGCTGGTTTCACAATGAATTTCTTGGTTACATGAGACTAGAAGAATGCTCCTCAAAAATCCCAAATTATCCCCCAATGAAATTTGACCCTAATCAATGAGGAGAAAGAGTTACTTATGGATGGGAATTAGGATTAGGATTGGGGGAAACAGATAAGAATTTGGAAATAAAAATTATAAATTAAAATGACATAGTAAATCAACAATCTAAGTACTAGTGGGACTTCAATTGTGCAATTATGAGATGAATTCACTACGAATCACGGGATCAGAATATTGAGACAAACACTTGAACAATTACTAGGTTCTTCTAGGACCAGGAAAACACATCAGTCGCATAATATTGGATGGAAATGGAGGCAAATTGACAGTGTTGATGGATTTGAGACATCGTTGGGTTCAATGGGCTGTTGTTTTGATGTAATATTAATAGAGATTTGAAAGTTTGTTTATTGCTATTGAAAGTTGTTACTTTCTCTATGAAGTCAAAGAGGGAGAGAAGTGGAAATGGAGAAGAAAAGAAAGCATAGGATTTAGTGGAGCACGTGAGGAGAAAAGAAAAAGAATATTTGGCAAAAAATAGAGCGCACGAGGGGGAATATAAAAGAGATGCGTACGTGTATGTAAGGGGTGCGGGACATGTATATTTGATGGTTGAGGGAATAATTATTTGGAAAAGAAGTTAATAAAGATTGAGGAGATTTTGGACCCAGTATTGAATTGGAATTAGACTTGATTAATCAAAGATAAGGAGGGGGTGTAATTAATGTTTTTAGCTAACATTAGGTTACTAGAATAGCCTTATTTAACTGAATAAAAATGAGATAAAATTAATTTCTTAATTAATTGAGTAAAATTTAGTTCGAACAAATTATATATTATTTTATTAAGTATTAAAAAATCAGTTATACAATTGATTTCTGACTTTAAACCAATTCAAGGAAAATTTTCAATTTAAGAACGACTTTCTATGCAAAATAATTTCTAAAATATTTATCTTATATAAGATTTAAAGAATCCCATATAATAAAATATAGAAGTATATATTCCTACCCAAAAATTACCAAATTAGTTTTAAATTATTTTTCGAAAAGATTAATCTTTAATAAAATAATTTTATCAGAAATTGATCGAAATAGTAGATGCTCAAATTTAATTTGCAATGTGGGAGCAAAAATTAGGTTTCAACAAATGCCCCTCTCTTTGGGCAATGTGAATGAAAGTAACCCTGGGCAAAAGGAGTTAGATGTTCCTGATTTTGACCAATCACAAATTCATCTCTCGAAAGTGGTTGATTTTGAACAAAATTTAGGAAATTCTAGCCAAACCCCAGCATCAGTGTCATGGACCAAAAATCTAGGGTCATAATGGCACTTTTTGTGGCAAGCCTTGACAAGTAATTAAAGATGTCTTCTCTGGCGTATACATCAACAGAGGGTTTTTAAAGATGTCATATTTTCTTTCAAAATAGCTAGTATTTTCACAATGATACCAATGTTTCATGAATTTATATTATATGAGGATGTAATTCTCACAACTAAACAGAATGAGAGTCTCCGAATCCAACAAATATACCAACAATGTGAGCTAAAAATCCACTCAATAATCCAACCATGAATGATCCAATATAATCTACATGCCAATAGAGTAAGATATATGTAAATCTCAACTTAGACAATTTACACCATTTAGAATCAACCAAAGGTCAACAACATCATATAAGACCCCTACAGTCAGACATAGAAAATAATATGTCACGACCCGAACTGAGGCTCTGGCCGTGATGGGCATGCTGAACCATGAAGTCTGAGAGATATTCTATCTGGCGATCATATACATAATTCATAACTATAAAATGCGGAAAAAAATGGAAACATGATCATCCAAATATATCAACAAAACAACACGACATAAGTTAAACAAGACTCATATCCATCTAACACCTGTCTGTAAAATATCTACTAAATGAAGCAAAACAACATCTGTTTAAAGACCGGGACAAGCCCCATGGTCGGACCATAAACCAAAACCAAATTAGATCAACACAAGTGGACAAGATGCCTTTCGAAGAAAGAGAGGCTCACCAACTCTAAATGTCCAACAATAATATACTGTTTAACAAGACCACTAGACGGGGCCTCAGAACCTGAAATATAGGGGTTAATACAGATGTACTGGAATACAGAGCAATTCAAAGTAATGTACTTTTATACAACATAAGTGACAACAATTCATAAAAATAGTTTATATACGATATAGGAAAAACACATGGCATACTTTAAAGACTTTGAAACATTTCTTTGAAATCATGAACCACTCTTTATGTTATTTTTGAGATAAATGGTAAACCCTACAATCTGTAATTACATGGGCTATATGAAATCTTCCCTTGACTTGGAAGCCAAGCCTCTAATCCAAGTTTATCGCAAGGATTGGAGTATCAATAAGGGGCGACACACAAGAACTCACAGCATGGTGCCATGATCCCCAATCAAATCAACATGTCATGGTAGTGCACAAGACTACAAAGCATGGATCCTAACCATAGTTCTAAATTGGGATGACATAAATCAAAGTACACTAGACCACACGGCATGGTACCATAACCTCGTGTCGGCAAATCACGATTTCTAACGTTGAGTATTTTAACTTGTACTTTCTTTAGGTAACCATCTAACTCTCTTTAAGCCCATTTTTAATCTTTTCTAAACATGCATCTTTTTAAATTCAAAATCTAAGTAAAATCTGTATTTTTTGTCTGTTCTAAATCCGCCATGGCATTCATCTGTTTTGTATCATCATACCAAGACTGTCATATGCCTGAGACATATAGTATTATGTGACAATCCCTTAATTCAAACCAAAGTGTTTGGACCACTAATTTATTAAAATAGTACAAGAGAATTTGTATATCAAAGTACATGGAAGCACATGCTAAGATTCCCTTCTTCAACTCTTAAACCTGTGGTGGTCATTTACTTCGTAGCAACCCATACAATTCTTTTAATAATCATCATTAATATTTACAAATAAGATAACTCCCTCTCTTTAGTTTATAATCAATACTAAGCCTTAAAAAATAGTCAAAACATTTATGCCATGCTTCTAAGTATGAAATTCATCAATTCATAACATGTGAAATATCAAGTGATGTCATAAAAAGAGAGGGTGTATATACATTCATTCTCTCAATTTAACTTTTAATCTCAAACCGCATACATACATATATATGGCAACACTCAATTTTAGGAAAAGGCCTCAAGACCAAAACATTATCATCAAAAGGGTTCACAATGCATATTTGTTAATGTAATTTCAAAACGCTTTGTAAATATATTATTTTGTAACTTTAAACCTTACTCAAAATGGTTTCAACATGACCATGTAGTTTTGGAAAATCCCACGTAACATAAGTTCCTTAGTTTGAAGAATGAAACCCTAATCTTGAAACTTTTCTTGAGAATCTTGAATTGAAATGTTTGAATTCTTGATCTTTAGAGAAGAAGAGTTGAATCTTGTTCTTGGGAATCTTGAACTTAAAGATTGACTCTTGATCTTTGAGAGAAAAGTTAGGGTTTAGTTTTGAGGGAATTTGAGTGGTTTTTAGGATAATATGTCCTAATCATGACTTGATTTCATGTTATGGCTGAGATAATAAAAAGAAAAAATATTGAATTACCCTCCTGGACCCAAAAATTATTAACACGAACTGGGCACCTGATGTACTACCCGACGCACCGTTTGGTCCCCCTGATGCTATAGAAGACACGACGCGTCGACCTCCCTGATGCAATTTATAGCAGAACGCAATGATATCGCGTTGAGCTATTATTTTGATCATCAAAACACACCTCAAACACCATCCAAAAAATCCAAAACTCCTCCGAGACAATTCCTTTACACTCCTAAATATGAAAAAACTCAAAAATCTATGTCTCGGGGTTAGGAAGATTGATTCAAAAATTGTTGAAGTTTAGGAAATTAAAATATGACTAAGTCCTTTTTAAAATTTAGAAACAAATTCAGGTTGTTAGCTCTTTAAGCATGCAAATAAGGGTGGTGCTAAGTCGAGAATGCTACATGGTGTTACATAATCTCCCCCTTGGGATTATTCATCCCCGAATGATGGGCAGGGTCTAAAAGTGTAGAATAAAGAACATAATCTCACATTGAACATTTTTCCACAATGCAATGGCATCATACGAGCTTTATGACAACCCTTAGTGAAATGTGTAAGCCTGAAACATGAGATAATAAGAATAAATATGACCTTACACATGAGTTTTAGGGATCGTGATCATCACAACAAATTGTATTAGTTTATTTGGTGATCATAGGCCTAATTTACATTGGTACAATCATGGAATACGATTTCACAGAATATAAGAAATAGACACATTCTATACCATACAAGATACCATGAATAGGCATAAAACTTAGAGACACTACCCAACTATGCCCCAAACAATAAATAACATACTTCATCATTTCCAATTTACAATTCTCCCATCATATATCTAACCACGAGAGTTTGAGTCTCACTACACGGTACTTCTATGTTGAAGCCTAACTCGGAGAAATAAGTGATAGCTTATGATATTGGACCCTATATAAGGATATTACTTCACTTAATCACTGCCATCAAGCACCCCCGGGTTTTTAATCCAGGGAGTACTAACCACATAGCATGTTGGTTTGTGTTATCATCAATCACAACATTAAAGCCTATCATTACCACACCCACTTCATGAATCTCTTCACTAAGTTCAACAATTTAAAATCACTCTCACAAATATTTTTTTAACATACCTCCTTCCTAACTATTTCACATAACGAAAGTCTATCTCCTTCATCCCCCTTCTTCTATGACCTCAGTCTCAAGAAATCACATTAACATTTTCACATGTAAGAACATCTACTCCCCTCTCTAAAACATTACTAAGCTTCTACAATCACCATCATACTAACATACGGAGGGTCATTAATGGACCTAAGCACAAGCATCATTAATGGGAGAAACTCTATTCAATCATAACTCATATTCATTGATCTACTCAAGGTGGGACATGGGTGAAGATATGGTACAATCACGAAGTGATTCATATATCAAGTGTCTGGATCGTAAGTAGAGAGACACTCTGGCATAAACATAACATAGCACGAGTACTTAGGACAAACCATAGCGGGAAACATGAGTGCTTACATTATGAGTCATATAACATAAGTTTGGAATTCATGAAGTCAATGATTGAGACAAGGACTTCTACTAGAAGCTATCGCTTCTCATTTTCAAAGCTGAAAAAGTCATGAGTTCGCACAACTTTATCATTTTGGCTAATCCCGACATAAAATGAATCAGTAACATTTAAGACGCATAGTTTCTTAGAACCAAGCATTTTGTGGGGCATGAATTTTTTGATGGATCATGAGCAACATAACATACAACTTGAATATCTGGAATATTGGATTACTGAGGGACGTTATTGTTTCTAGTTTGGAGGTCAGAACATGACATCAGTTACATAGAGATCTCAAACCTTAGATATAGGCAAGAATTAAATACATAAGACTTTGGTAGAATGCCCTCTTAAATTGGAGTAGGAGGAGCTTGCTTGCATAGGAATTGATTTTATCATGATTCTTACTTGGAACTTGATACCACAAGAAAATTCAGGAATAACTTTAATTCATCATCTCCTTCTTTGATCAAAGTCACAATCCTAGACTTGAGGACATATCCTCTCATTACATCTACAAGCACAACACTCAACACAATGGGGTATCACTATACACATAAACGCTAAACTCCCCCCTGATAAACTATACTCTGAAGGCATTACTTTTCGAAAATGCTACTCTTAACTTTCGCTAGCCTCCACAGTTATCATCCTATCAATCCCGCTCTCATGAACATACACATCCACACTCCTTATCACATAATAAATCATTCTTCACTACTTAACATGCCAACACTAGACCTCTACTCACCTACTTACAATCTTAACAAAATTTGTAAAACCATACCTAAGGTGCCTATTGTCTACCTATATTCCCTCAATTCAACTATACATAACACCATACAATAACTCCATATACTTCTCTACACTACGAGATTAGAGAATGAAATCTAGGTACACGTGACACTCGTACACATCACACTTTATCTAACAACATGCTACCTTCGGGTTCAACTTATTCTTATACACTCACGCTCTTATACACTTAATAACTCAACCATAATTTCTTATTTTAACACTAGTCCTCATTTACATAAATATAATAATTATCCACTCATTTTTCCATAAGTTGCCAACCTAAGCTATTTCACACCTCACATCAAACCTTCTAATTCATCCCCACAAAACATACATCGCTAATCATAACCTAATATCCTTTTTGACACTGCCCACATCTCAAGTTCAAACTATAGTCTATAATCAATCATGTATCACCGATAAAGCATACCACATATTATACTAGTCCATCAAGTTGGGAAATTTAACTTACCTACTACCTACAATCACATCCTCTTCATGACATTACTACTACCTCTCAAAATCTACTACATACCTTCTCACATTAAGTCTACTTACCCATGAATACAATCTCACTATTACCAAATTTAATAAACACCAATGAGTCTCTACCCATAACATATTGAGTAGTCTACTCCTTTCCATTCACAACCTATAACTGATTTCTATAATCACCATAACTATTTACTCTAGGCTCCTTCCCTAATTTGAATTAATAATAATCATAGAAAAACACTTCCTTTAAAACTACCATACAATCTATAAATCTTTCTATAACATTAGCCAACCACCATAAAAGGGAAAACCACCCCTCAATCAAAGGGTTATACAACTAAAACTACTTATTTACGCAAAAGTCACCCTCACTCTGACTGCTAACCTTGTGACTTCATGTCACTAACTTCTGGACCATCTCACTAACAATGGGTCATGACACTTTAAAGTATACTACTACTTAGGTGGAAATACAGTTCCAACATTCTGCTACACAACTTTAACCTTATGCTCGACATTTGCAACAAGGATTTTAAAAAAAAAGGACTGAATACACTTTATTCCTTAGGCTCAACCGCATAACCACTGTAGATAAGGGTATAAGCTTAAATAAATAAACTTTAAAGCACCTATGGAATCCTCTCAAGTCCTTATGCAATTTATAATCGTTCATGACTCAATTAGAAAGGGACCACATCATTTAGACTCTTAGCTTCTGCACTTGAATCGACTCAACGATGAGACAATATCCCATGAAATTTGAACAAGGAAGGAAATTGGATTACTTTCTTATGGATGATGCTATAACACAAACTAGAGTATAAAAGAATAGGAAATAACTTCTAATGCCCAGTAGCCTCCTGATTATAAGTATGGTGCAGAACAAATCCATAAGCAAGAATCTACTAAACATGACTTCG
Source organism: Capsicum annuum (assembly GCF_002878395.1). NCBI lineage: Eukaryota > Viridiplantae > Streptophyta > Magnoliopsida > Solanales > Solanaceae > Capsicum > Capsicum annuum. Next base: position 72,426,715 of record NC_061116.1, read on the forward strand.
CAGATACCCTGGGACCATGAACCATGCTCTGATACCAAGTTTGTCACAACCTAAATGAGCCCCTGGCTGCGACAGGTATCCTAAACCATGAAGGCCTGAGTGCCCTTAAACTGGCGATCATATAAATAATTCATAACTATAAAATAAAGAAAAAAATAGAAACATGGTTATCCGATGATATCAACAAAACAACATGGCATAAGTTCAACAGAGACTCAAATCTATCTAACACCTGTCTGCGAAATCTCTACTAACTAAAGGAAAATAAAATTTGTTTGAAGACTGGGACAAGGCCCCCGGTTGGACCATAAACCTAAACCAAATGAGATCAACACAAGTTGACAAGATGTCTTCTGAAGCAAGGAAGGCTCAACAACTTTGAATGTTTGACAACAATATAGTGTTTAGCATGACCGCTAAACTAGGCCTCAGAACCTAAAATATAGGAGGTTAATACGGATGTACTGGTACACAGAATAATCCAATATAATGTACTTTTATAAAACATAAGTGAGACCAATTCATAAAAATAGTTTACATACGATATAGAAAAAATACATGGGCATACTTTGAAGACTTTAAAACATTTCTTTGAAATCATGAACCACTTTTTATGTTACTTCTAAGCTATATGGTGCACCCTACAATCTGTAATTCCATCGGCTAAGTAATGGCCCAAGTCTGGTACTGGGAATGCCACACAGTACTCATAAGCCCGAAGGACCATAAGCTAACCCATGACTGATATTTATACCTGTATACCGCATAATATACTATATAAAGGTAGAAATAAAGGCTAGAAGGACATAAGGTTCAAAGATCTGATAAAACATAACATCTAAAGATATGGTATATCAATACTAAAACAACTTAAATAACTCTCTGAACATGCTAGTCTAAAAGCCTCTAAACTGTCTAAATAAGGAGTTGATGGGACATGTCCCTAAATAACTATAACTATTGAAATAAATTAATTAATGATATAATAAAGTAATGGTCATGTCCTTGAAGGATGAGGACACTACTAACTCTGACTGCGAAGACTGGAATGCTACTGATGCTATGGAGCTCGTGCTTCTGAACCTATGGTATAAAATACCATAGCACAAATGAGTCAGTATGTTTAAATGTACAAGTATGCATATGAGGTAGGTTGAATGCAAAGGGTTCAATGCATGAACTTACTAACTGACTGAATAACATGAACGTGAGAATACATACATGAATGCATAATAACTATAACTGAGTTCGTGATAACATGATTACTGAGCCTGACTACTGATAACATGAGATACTGGTAACTGTATAACTAAAATAAATAATACTGAGCGACTGTTTCTAATAGTCTAGTTTCTGATGGAACTAGCTGAGTTCCATACTATTCTGAGTTGACTATATCTGACAGCTCTAAAATTCTAAAGAACTATTTGAGTTCTATTACTGAGACTGAATGACTATTTGACAATCCTGATCTGTAACTGAAACTGTGGGAAGTAGTCATCTAACCGAAATGCCTCAAATAATGCAATATAGCTAAGTTGGGGTCCAATTGTAACCCCAATTGGAAGAGTGTATTTACCGCGCAATGATAGTTGAGTTTTGGAATGCAAGGATTTCTTCTAAGAATTACACCCTCATATAACAGGTTGGTTCCCATCCTTGGATTCGGTCGATGCTAATTTCTTCTCCCATCTGAATAGACACTGAACACGATTAACTGAACTGACTGGACTGAGTTAACTAAATTTTCATGGACTGACGGAATACTTTTGAGATCTGATAACTGTCTGAAATTTCTCAGATTACTAAATTTCTAAGCTTTCCTGAGTCACATGACTGACTGAGTTCTATGGATCATGGCTTGACTGAGAATATTGTGAAAATATGACACTGGCTCTGGGCACACAACTATATTTTTTCTAGTACAAGTACCCCCAGGACTCGATGGAAAGAAACTGACAAAGCATGACTTTCTTGAATACATGACCAACATCACTATCCATAGTACAATAAGTTGGAGATTTGATGAAGTACAAGTTCTAAAACACCACAATGGCTACACATATATCCATAATTCATTGACTAAGACATTTCATCAAACACTTAACATGTATAAACTTGTACATGAATGAGGATTTCATATTATTATATTAGTATGACACTTTTCCTTCACATAGGCATTTAATCAAATATATGGGGAGCATGCTTTGGTTATACAATCATCAACACATCTAATAATCATGAATACATCAATCAACTTGTAAATTAAAGGGGGTTTATCATGATTATTATGCAAATCACCATATTCTAGAGTCAATCGTTGGAACATGTAATTTAAAACGTGAATCAAAACCCCAAAACATCATGAACATGAATTTTTATTCAATTTAAATCATGAACATTCATAAATACACAAAACTTGGATTATGAAAAGAGATTCTTGAGCTTCATGGGTAAAAGGGACTCATGAATCAACACATGACATACCTAGGTGGATGATTTCTTGAACATTGATGGAGGAAAACTTGAATTCTTGACTTGGAATTAAACACCTAGGGTTTTTTGTTCTTAGGGATTGATATTTGAGAGAAACCCTAACTTGTCTTATAGATGAATAATAAAGTTATGGGCTATGGCCTAGTATAATTAGGGGTTAAAATGGATGAAAAAAGACCTAAATACCCTTTTAAAAACAACTTTAAATTACAGAATGAGATTTGCGATGGCTCATGCGATGGTCCGTCATTGGCTGACGGTCCGTCGTTCTGACCATCACATGTGGACCAGAATAGAGACTCACTACCTTAGTAGCAATGGCTTGGGTGACTGTCCGTCGTAAGTTTGACGGTCCATTAATCTATCCGTCACACCTTAGCTAGAAGATTAACTTACTGCCTTAGCTGCTATGGTCCATCGCTAGATAGACGGTTCGTTAATTTGCCCGTCGTACCTGGGCAATTCTGGTAACTCTTCATAAAATGTCCATAAATTTTTAATCTGATATCGGATTTGGACGAAATTGGTATCGTTGGAAAACTAATTCAATTTTACACTCAACAAAAAGTGAAAATCTAAAAAATTCCATGTTTACAAAATAGATTCATCTTCCAAAGTAAGTTTCTAACATTCTTGAGATGATTTCAAGCTAGGTAGATGTATGAGGTATTACAATATCTCCCTCTTAGGATCATTCATCCTCGAATAAGACTGAGTGAGAGGGGAGAAGATAAAGTGACATACATACTGAACATGAATAACTGGAACATGATCTCATAATTGACATGACTGATAACTGAATATATCATACCGAACATGCTCTGATGCATGTGTAACTGATTCATGAATGCATGAATGAGTGTTCTGATGAACTAAGGTTCTCATAAAGAGAATGCATGTTTGATGCATGATTATATAACTGAACTGACATATGAATGAATGAATAAATATGCAATGGCATTTCTTACCAAGTTGTAATGGAATTCTAAACATGAAACTGAGTAAGCTTAAGGAGAACTGTTACCTTGACCTTGATCTGAGTTGGCGGAGAAGAGGTGAGGATACTTGGTTTGCATATCTGCTTTTTCTTCCTAAGTAGCTCCCTCAATGAACTAATTTCGCCAAAGAACTTTAACTAGAGGGACTTCTTTGTTCCTCAGTATACAAGACTGATAGTCTAGGATTTTGACTAGAATCTCTTTATAAGAGAGGCTATTCTGAACATCTTTACTCTGAATAGGGACTACAATTGCTGGGTCACCTATGCACTTCTTGAGCAAAAAGACATGGAAGACTGGATGAACTGAGGCTAGATCTGAAGGCACCTTCCAAACCGACTAAGAAACTTGAAGGGACTGACATATCGGGGACTGAGCTTTCCCTTCTTGCTGAATCTCTTCACTCCTTTCATGGGAGAGATCTTTAGATAGATATAGTCACCAACCTCGAACTCGAGGTCCTTTCTACACATATCCACATAAGACTTTTGTCGGCTCTGAGCAGCCCGGAGTCTTTCTCTGATCAACTGGACTTTCTCTAAGGCATCAAATGCTAAGTCAGTCCCTATGACTGAGACCTTACTAATTTCAAACCAATTAACTAGAGATCTACGCCCTCCTAATATAGAGAGTTCGAATGGAGCCATCTTATTACTGGAATGATAGCTATTATTGTATGCAAACTCAATCAAGGGCAAATGGTCATCCCAGCTACCCTTGAAATCAATTGCACATGACCTTAGCGTATCTTCTAATGTCTGAATGGTCCTTTCTGCTTGACCATCTGTCTGAGGATGGAAGGCTGTACTAGATGAACTTGGGTACTAAGAACCTTCTAGAATGCTTTCCAGAAATGAGAGATAAACTGGGTACCTCTATCTGAGATAACGGATAATGGAACTCTGTGTAATCTGACCAACTCTCTAATGTAGAGTTTGGCATAATCCTTGGTTGAATAAGAGGTTGGACTGAAAGAAAAGAGTTGACTTGGCATTCTATCTACAATGACCCAGACTAAATTATGTTGGTAATGAATACGAGTCAAACCCATCACAAAGTCCATGTTCACTTCTTCCCACTTCCAAGTAGGAATATCAAACTCCTGTATGGACCCACTAGGATTTTGATGCTCTATCTTAACCTGCTGACATATAGAGCACTTAGCCACAAACTCTGGAATATTTCTCTTCACCCCACTCCACCAATAGATCTCCCACAAGTCAAGGTAAATCCTTTTGGCCCCTGGATGAATAGAGTAGCGCGCACTATGCACTTCTGCAAGAATTCATTCCCTCAATTCATCTACACCTGGAACACACAGACAACACTAACAACATAGGACACTATCTCCTCCTTGGGAGAAAACCTCTACATTTTTATCCTTGACTGAATCCTTTAACTTGACAAGGTTGGGATCTCTATCTTGCTTTTCTTTCACCTTGACAACTAAAGATGATTTTGAATGACTCTGAACCCATATGTCACCCTCATCTACATTGACTAAGCGAACGCCTAGTATGGCAAGCTGACGGTCTTCCTGATCTAGCTTCTTTTTACTGTCCTCGATATTAGCAACACTACCCATAAACAGTCTACTGAGAGTGTTGGCCATAACGTTGGCCTTTCCCAGATGATAAAGGACACTTATATCATAATCTTTCAAGAGCTTTAACCACCTTTTCTAATGAAGATTGAGATTTTTCTGAGAAAAGATATACTGAAGGCTCTTATGATATATGTACACAATCACATGAACTCCGTATAGATAATATCTCCAAATCTTCAAGGCAAAAACTATGACTACTATCTCAAGATCATGAGTAAGATAGTTCTTTTCATGGGGTTTAAGTTGCCTGGAGGCTAGGCTATGACCTTACCATGCTTCATGAGGACACAAACCAAACCTACTCTGGATACATCACAATACAATACGAACCCATCTGGACCATCTGGAAGAGCTAAGACTTAAGCTAAGGTGAGGCGAGTCTTCAACTCCTGAAAACTCTTCTTGTAAGGATCTGACCACTGAAACTTGACTTTTTTCTTAGTCAATATGGATATACAGGATGTAATAGGAGAAAATCCCTCAACAAACCATCTGTAATAGCCAGCCAAACCCAAGAAACTCCTGATATCTGATGGAGAGACAGGTCTGGGCTAGTTTCTTACCGCTTTAGCCTTTTGAGGATCTACTCTAATGCCATCACTAGAAATGATATGACCAAGGAATGCTACTGACCTTAGCCAAAATTTACACTTACTGAATTTGGCGAACAGTTGATGATCTTTGAGGGTCTTAAGTATAAGTTTGAGATGGTCTGTATGATCACGCTCACTAAGAAAATAGACAAGGATATCATCTATAAAGACTATGATGAATATGTCCAAGTACTGCTTTAACACGCAGTTCATCAAGTCCATGAAAGCTGCTGGAGCATTGGTAAGACCAAAGGATATGACCAAGAATTTGGAGTGACCATACAAAGTACGGAAGGCTGTTTTCAAAATGTTACATTCTCTGACTCTGAGCTGATGGAAGCCGAATCTGAGGTCTATCTTAGAGAAATAGTTGGCCCCCTGAAGCTGGTCCAATAAGTCATCGATACTGGAAGTGGATACTTGTTCTTGACCATGATTTTATTGAGCTGATGATAGTCTATACATATTCTAAGAGAACTGTCTTTCTTTCGCACGAATAAGACTGGTGTACCCCATGGGGACACATTGGGTCTAATGAATCCCTTGGAGCTGATGATAATCTCTGAGTTCTTCTGGTACTATTTTGTAAGGCGGAATAGATATAGGCTAAGTGTCTAGAAGAAGATTGATGTCGAAGTCTATTTCTCTTTCAGGAGAAATTCCTGGAAGATCTTTAGGAAAGACCTCTGAATATTCATTCACGAATGGGACAGAAGCAAGACTGGGAGTTTTAGAACTAGTGTTCTTAACTCAAAAAAAATAATAGACACATCCTATAGATATTATTTTCCTTGCCCAAAGGTAGGAAATAAAATGACCTCTAAAAGCTGAAGTACTAACCCTATACTCTAGGATAGGTTTATTTGAAAACTAAAACTGGACTAATCTATTCCTGCAGTTGACTGTGGCATAGAAGGAATGATGCCAATCCATGCCGAGAATGACATCAAAATCAGTCATCTCTAATTTGACTAAGTCTGTTGAAGTAATTTTTTGAGATACCATAACTGGATAGTTCCTGTATACCTGTTGGGCTATGATAATTTTACCCACTGGGGTAGCTACTGATAAGGGCTCTGCTAGAATTTTGGGAATGACTCCGAAATCAACTACTATATAGGGAATAACAAAAGACAAAGAAGCTCCTAGATCTAGCATAAACATGCACATGAAAGATCTGTAACTTACCAGTAACCACATCATAAGAATTTTTTGAATCTTGCCAAGATTGAAGGGCATAAAGTCGATTTGGGTGTTGGCCACTAGTAGCGCTAGAGTTGCACCCTGCTGGTTTGGGCGACTGAACTGAGCTAAGGAATGGTTCTGCTGACCCTGAGGGCCTGGCTGAGGACAGTCTCTGACTCTGTGGCCTGGCTTGCCACATTTGAAACAAATACCACTGCTAGATCTGTAAATACCCTGATGGTACTTGCCACAAGTCTAGAAAAGAGGGTAGGTGCAGGCACTGCTAACACTGCCCTACGACTTAGAGACTGATGCTCTATCTCTGTTACCATCTCTGAATCTAGACGCTAGAGCACTAGCTGAAGAAATAGCTAGAACTAATGACTTAGGATGAAACTGAGAACAATTTCCTCCTTCTAATTTGAGCTGAGTAAAGTTGAAACTACCTATCCTTGCTCTCTTAGTATGCTTCTCCCTCATCTTAATCTTTTTCTCTTCTATCTGTTGAGCATGGGTCATAAGCCTGACTATGTTTATTTCACTATTCAACATCACAGACCTGCACTTATTGACCACACTATCAGTTAACCCAAAGACAAGCTTACTCATCTTAGCCCTACTATTTGCAACCACATGAGGAGTAGATTTCGATAATTGAGTAAACTTAAGAGAATACTCTTTCACCGTCAGTTGATAAATTCTAACACTTTAGCTTCTCTTAGCTCTAGGGGAAAGAATCTATCTAAGAAGGTAGTAGCAAACTCTTCCCACTCAATAGTCCCTGCATCTACAACCCTTTCTGACTTCCACCATTTGTACCAAGTGTGAGCAATATCCTGCAACTGATGTACAGCTAGCTCTGTACTCTCACTAGAAGTAACTCCCATGATATTCATAACCTTCTAAACCTGGTCAGGGAATTCCTGAGGGTCTTCATCTGACTTAGACCCGAGAAAGGATGGAGGATTCATTTGGGGGAAGTCTCGAATCTTGCCTGCAGTTGAATTGGACACTGGGTTATTTGGAATAATAGTTGGTCGTTTATTCTAAGAAGTGACTGACTGAGCAAGAGTTATGAATAGAGCTCTGAACTCTGCATGAGAGACATGTTCGTCCAAAGGTTTTTCGGGCTGAGGGGCTGACTGATTCTCATTTCTTCTTTTAGGAGGCATGTTCTATAGAAGAAAGAGAGAAATGGATTAGACTGAGAGATTAGCTTGAGATTATGCTCACTGCCATGACATGAATACTAAATGAAGGGAAACTATTCCTAAAACATCTTATATACTTCTGCACATAAATGCTGCGCACAATACTCCCATACACAAGACTCTACTAGATGCGGCTTTCAGCTTTTCCAGGACTCTTTTCAGCCTTAGGCTCTGGTACTAAGTTTGTAATGCCCTGAATCTGGTACCTGGAGCGCCACACGATGCTCATGACTCCAAAGGATCATAAGCTAACCTATGACTGATATTTGTACTTGTACACTACATAATATACTTATAAAGGAGAAAATAAAGGCTGGAAGGCCATGAAGTTCAAAGATCTGTTAAAACATAACATCTGAAGATATGGTATATCAATACCTAAACTGAAATACCTGTCTGAACATGCTTGTCTTAAAGCCTCTAAACTGTCTGAATAAAAAGTTGATGGGAGATTTCCCCAACTAACTCCAACTACTAAAATAAATTAATTAATGTGATGATAAAGTAATAGTCATGTCCTCGAAGGATGAGGACTCACTGCTAACTTTGACTGTGGAGACTGGAATACTACTAATGATCTGGAGCTCCTGCTTCTAAACCTACGGTATAAAACACCCTAGCGCAAATGCGTCAGTACGTTTGAATGTACTGGTATGCATGTGAGGTAGGCTGAATGCAAAGGGTTAACATGCATAAACTATACTAACTGACTAAATAAGATGAACGTGAGAATACAAGTATGAATGCATAATAACTGTAACTGAGTTTGTGATAACATGATTACTGAGCCTGAGTACTAATTACATGTGATACTGGAAACTGTACAACTGATATAACTAATGCTGAGCGACTGTATCTGACAATCTAGTTTCTGATAGAACTAGCTGAGTTCCTTACTATTCTGAGTTGACTATATCTGACAGTCCTGAAATTCTAAAGAACTATCTGAGTTTTATTATTGAGAGAGAATGACTGTATCTGAAAGTCCTGATCTATAACTGAAACTGTAGAAAGTAGACATCTAACCGATATGCCCCAGATAACGCAATATAGCTGAGTTAGGATTGGAAGGGTGTCAATACTGCGTCACTGGTAAGAACAACCTGTGAGTAACCCTCATATAACAGATAACTCTAGTGAGAATGGTGGGAACCCACATATAAAAGGTTAAGCCACCTCATCTACCCTAATATAATAGGCTATGATATCTCAACCTATGCTGGCTACGTAGTTCTGGAATGCAAGAATTGCTTCTAAGAATCAGACCCTTATATAACAGGCGGGTTCCCATCCTTGGGTTCGCTCGGTGCTAATTTCTACTCTCATCTGAATAGACACTAAAAATGATTAACTGAATTAACTGAACTGATTTACTGAATTTCTGTGGACTATCGGAATGCTACTGAGATCTGATAATTGTCTGAGATTTCTCAGATTATCGAATTTCTGAGCTTTCCTGAGTCACATGATTGACTGAGTTCTATCGATCATGTCTTGACTGAGGATATCACGAAAACATGACACTGGCTCTGGGCACACAACTATATTTTTTTTGGGTACAATTACCCCTAGGACTCAATAGGAAGAAACTGACAAAGCATGACTTTCTTGAATACATGACCAACATCACAATCCATAATACAATAAGTTGGAGATTTCATGAAGTACAAGTTATAAAGCACCACAATGGATACACATATATCCATAATTCATTGACTAAGACATTTTATCAAACACTGACATGCATAAACTTGTACATGAATGGGGATTTCATATTATTATACTAGTATGACACTTTTCCTTCACATAGGAATTTAATCTAACACATGGAGAGCATGCTTTGGTTATACAATCATCAACACATCTAATAATCATGGGTACATCAATCAACTTGTAAATTGAAGGGGGTTTATCATGATTATTATGCAAATCACCACATTCTAGGGTCAATCATTGGAATATGTAATTTAAAACATGAATCAAAACTCCACAACATCATGAACATGAATTTCAATTCAATTTAAATTATGAACATTCATAAATACACAAAACTTGAATTTTGAAAAGAGATTTTTGAGCTTCATGGGTGAAAGGGACCCATGAATCAACACATGACATACCTGGGTGGATGATTTCTTGAAGATTGTTGGAGAAACACTTAAATTCTTTACTTGGAATTAAACACCTAGGGTTTTTTGTTCTTGGGGATTGATCTTTGAGAGAAATCCTTAATTGATGTTATAGATGAATAATAAAGTTATGGGCTATGGTCTGTTAAAATGGGTGGAAAAAGACCCAAATACCCTTTTCAAAACTACTTTAAATTGCTGAAAAGGATCTGCGTTGGCTCGTGTGATGGTCCATTACTGGATCGATTGTCCGTCATTCTAATCGTCGTACGTGGACCAGAATAAGGACTCACTGCCTTAGTAGTGACAACTTAGGAAATGGTTTGTCGCAAGTTCGACGGTCTGTCAACCGGTCTATGGCATCTTAGCTAGAAGATTGACTTACTGCCTTAGCTGCGATGGTCTAGGAGATGGTCCATCGCTAGATCGACGGTCTGTCAACCTTCCCATCGCACCTGGGAGGTTCTGATAGCTCTCAATAAAACATCCATAACTTTTTACTCCGATACCAGATTTGGACGAAATTGGTATCGTTAGAAAGCTAATTCAATTTCCCACTCAACAAAAAGTAAAAATCTAAAAAATTCCACTTGTACAAAATAGATTCATCTTCCAAAGTAAGTTTCTAACATTCTTGGGATGATTTCAAGCTAGGTAGAAGTACGGGGTATTACAGGCTATATGGAATCCGTTCTTGACTCAGCGGCCAAGCCTCTAATTCAAGTTTGTCATAAGGATTAGAGTATCAGTAAGGGGGTAAATGCAAGACCACACAGCAAAGTGCCATGATCCCCAACCAAATCAATATGTCATGGTAGTGTACAAGACAATAAATTTTGGCTCCTAACCATAATCCCAAATTAGGAAGACATAAATCAAGGTACAAAAAACCACACAACGTAGTACCATAACCTTGTGTTGGCTAATCATGATTTCTAGAGTTGAGTTTTTCAATTCATACTTTCTTCGAGTAACCATCTAACTCTCTTTAAGCCCATTTTTAACCCTTTCTAAACATTCATATTTTTGAATTCAAATCTAAATAAAATCTATATTTTTTTTTCTGTTCTGAATCTGCCATGGCATTCATCTGTTTTGTATGCTCATACCAAAACTTACAAGTCATATGTCTAAGTCATATAGTATCATGTTACAATCCCTTTATTCAAAACAAAGTGTTTGGACCACCAATTCATTTAAATAGTACAAGAGAATTTGTATATCAAAGTACATGAAAACATATGCAAAGATTCCCTCCTTCAATTGTTAAACATGTGGTGGTCATTTACTTCGTAGCAACCCATGCAATTCTTTCAATAATCATCGTTAATATTTACAAGAAAGACAATGAACTCTCTTTAGTTTATAATCAATATCAAGCCTTAAGAAATAGTCAAAACATTTATGCCATGCTTCTAAATATGAAATTCATCAATTCATAACATATGAAAATCAAGTGATGTCATAACAAGAGAGGGGGTATAGATATTCATGCTCTCGATTCAACTTTCAATATCAAACCGCATACATACATATAAATGAGCAAAAAACAATTTTAGGGGAATGCCTCAAGACCAAAAAATTATCATCAAAAGGGTTCATAATGCATATTTGTTAATGTAATTTCAAAACCCTTCATAAACAGACTCAAAATCAACTAAAACATACAAATATAGAATCTACGCTTCAAAAGGAAGCCAACAATACCTATATTGACCATTTTTAGGCTGGGATATAAAATGGACCCTTAAAATGGGTTTTCAGAAAAAAAAGGATAAAATTAGAATTATAGTTCAAAATATATTATCCATGATTAAAGGAAGTCATAGAAGAAAATTCAAGTGAAAAGGGTTGAAATTGGGTTTTAATTGAAGAATTACTAATTTAGGCCTTCTGGACCAAAATCCCCAAATTTCACTTTTGAAATAGAGATTTAACAAGTTTTAAATTACAAGAATCGAAGAAAATAATTGATGTAGGGATTTGGAGCTTACCCAAGATTGAAAATAAAAGAAATTGCCCAACAACACAAAGACCCAAGATCAAAGTATCAAAAATGGTGAAAAAAATTGAGAATAGGGTATATATATTACCCAGGTGTTGCTTAAGTAGACACTAGGCTGCTTAAGTGGAAAAGTGTCGCTTTAGTGATACCCGCCCATTTGGACGCATCGCTTAAGTGGGCCTAATGCTACCTAAGAATCACTCGCTTAAGTAAGCTGGGCATTTTTTAAGCAATACTCGATTGGTTAGCCAGGTCGCTTAAGTGACCCAAGTGTTGCTTAAGCGACCCAAGTGTCGCTTTACTTTAGTAGATGCACCAGCTGAGTGGTGCATCAACAGGAGACTTAGAGAATTCTAAGTCTCCACGAACCCCTTGGGATTCATTTGGAATCCTAAGATTGCAAACCAATTTGTCTACCCTATTAAATTTGATGCCACAGACTCAATGGCGACATCTGATTTTCGAAAAAAACATCATTTTCATATAATTGAACCCCGAGACCCAATTTCACAACTTTTTGAAATAATGGTAAAAATGAGATATAAAAGCCATAAAACCACACCAACTACGTTACCAACCTAAAATCAATATTTTAGATCTACTAACACTATTTTTTTTGCCATTAGATGAACAGAACAACAAATGTTGACTGAGGTACCTATAAAGCCTTTTTAACCTCCAAAAACCACAAACTCGCACAAATCACACTAAAATGCATTGAGATCATGCCAATCATCCCCTTAGTCAAGAAAAACCATAAAGTAACCATAAGGAGGGGTAAAATGGTAAAATCACACCAAAATGAATAATTCACAAAACTTACAAAAAATCAATCATTACACTAGCTACCACCAAAAATCTAGTTTGTCCTAAAACTATAGGTAGGGGAAATACCTAAACCAGCAAAAAGTTGGGGATAACTACCACGCATATCAAAGTTGACCTCCCAAGTTGCCTCATCTACAAGTCGGTGTCTCCACCGGACCTTAACCACAATAATATCTCTAGAACACAACCATCTAACATCCCTGGCTCGAATGGATATGGGCTCCTTAACAAAGGACAACCTCTCATCTAAGTGCACTGAATCCCAACAAATGACTCCAGACTCATCCAAAATACAACTCCAAAGCATGAAAACATGAAAAATTTGATGGATAGATAATAGATTTGGGGAAATACTAACTCATAAGCCACATCCCCAATAGTCTGAAGAATCTAAAAATGTCCAATATACCTGGGGATAAGCTTACCCCTCTTCCTAAACCTCATTACGCCCTTCATGGGAGATACATGAAGGAAGACTCGATCACCAACACTAAATCTCAAGGCGCAAAGTCTATGATATGCATATAATTTTTTCTTACTCTGAGCTGTTTGAAGTCTATCCTTAATGACCCTAACAATATCCAAAGACTCACAAAGCAAATACATATCTTGATTCTAATCACAGTAACCTCAAACCAATCAATTTAAGAGTGATAAACCTATTTTACAAAGCCTCAAAGGGGGCCATCTAAATACTGGAATCATTGCTATTGTTATACGCAAACTTTGCCAATTGTCCCACTTACCTCCAGAGTCCATAACATAAGTGCAGACTATATTCTCCAAAATCCGAATAGTCCACGTTGATTAACCATCGGTCTGGGGTAAAATATTATGCTAATATCAACTTGGGTACCCAACTCCTTCTAAAATGTCTTCCAAAAGTGAGATGCGAACATTGAACCTATATCTGAGATGATAGACACTAGCACACCATGAAGATGAAGTATCTCTCAGATCTAGATATGGGCCAACCTCTCAGCACTAAAACAAACATGAACAAAAATGAAATGAGAAGATTTGTTCAATCGATCCACAATAACCCAAACACTATCTGAACCATAAGAAGTACGAAGCAACCCAATTTCGAAGTCCACAGTGATCTATTCTTATTTCCACTCGAGAATGGGTAACCTCTGAATTAAACCACTAAGCCTCAAATATTCAGCCTTCACCTATTTGCAACATTGGAACGAGCTACAAATTCTACTATATCCTTCCTCGTACTACACCACCAGTAGTGATGTCTCAAATAATAATACATCTTAGTCACTCTCGAATGGATAAAATAACTGGAATAATGAGCCTCTTCCAAATCAATCTAATCCAATCACCCACTCTTAACATACAAACGCGACCTTCAATCCTCAAAACACTATCTGATTCAAGCGAGGATTCCTTATCCTCTCCACTCAACACCTTATCTCAAATAACTCTCAACCCAACATCATTAAATTGATGAGCCTGAATCTACTCCATCAAGGAAGACCCAGCCTCAACAAATGCCAAGACACATCCAGGTGTCAAAATATCAAACCTAACCATCTAGTTATTATCACGACCTAAACCAGGGCCTGGCCATAACAGGCATCTCAAGTCAAACATGGACCCGATACTACCCCCTGCACCTAACCAAGTAAACACAATATACCTAAAATTAGATAAATTTTGAAAATTTAATAAGATATCATAGTAATAAACTTATTGATATTTAAATAATATTCATAACCAAAAACTGATAACTGATCAAACAACACACCAACATCTCCCAATTACACAGTAATCCAACAAACCCTCTATGCAAAAAAAAAAAAAACAAAACCAGTCTTGGTAGGGACATGTTGCCAACTTTAATAGATTACAATAAAAATAATAATGTTAATAATAATAAAAACTCTTAAATCTAGTCTATGATAATAACAAATGAAAGATCTATGTCTTCCAAAGATGAAAGCTTACCACTTCACAAAAATGAACCGACAAAACATGTTGATCCCCCTAACTCTGCACAGGAAAAGTAGAGGTATCTTTGACGCCTGCATTGTATGGGAATACAACATCCGAAGAAAGTTAGTGCGATGAACACTAGCATGAAACTCAGGGGTAATGATAACATAATTTTGTGATCAACCATTCAAAGTCAGTTAAAACCAATGCACATGAGCAAATACATATACATGCATATATATATATATCACATGATGGGATAAGGAATGAGGCTTAACATGCACTTTAAAACTTTATCCTAAATTGTGTAGCTCAATTGTTATAACATAAGAAGGCACCCATGGGCTATATAGGTCTAGCTCTCCCCTCGCTGGTAGGGTCCTAGTGTGTGTGGCCACACAAAATAGAGGGTATACATATGCACTATGGGGGACTCAAACCTTCTGGCATATCATGGTGACACAAGCACCCAGTCATGTAATGTACTATGGGGGACTCGAATCTCCCTATCATATGATAATAGTAAGGGGAACTCAACCAGCCGATCATTTAGACCCTCGCATCAGCAATCGTAATTTCTGGCGTGGTTCCCTCAAGACCTCAACTTTCACGAATCAGCTACATAACCCTTATTAAAACCTAATTAAAGCAATTATCAAACATTTCAATTCATTAAACCACATTACATATTAAGGCATAAATTTTTAGAATCATCATACTAACTACACTTGCAAAGTAACATCAATATATCAAAACAATTACATCACTTTGGGGAATTCACCACCCCCTTGGTTCAATTATAGATTAGCTTAGGAAATTACACAACCACTTAATGTTAAATTACAAAACCATTATGCTTCATTAAATTCACTTTATGCAATATTTCAAAAGTAGTTCAATATGCATACTTTCATATTCAGAAACCAATTTCACAATATGGGGATGAGGTCATAACCACTTTAAGAGTCACAAGTTTGGAGAAATCACAATCCTCTCAGTTATTCACCATAACCATGCATCAAATCAGATTTAGAATCACCTTTTAAACATAGCCTATGCAAAGATAAACATGAAACATCACATGAATAATAATTACTCAAAACCCTCAATCGATGTTTTAAAACCATCATCAATACCATATGACCAATACTTTAAAACATATGATTTTAACAAATTAGAAATTAGGGAAGGATAACTTGCCTGAAATATCCAAGTTTATGGAGAATTCCACCCTTGAGCCCTTGGATGGCCTACTTCTTAGAAACCCTCAGTATGGTTGCCTG
Organism: Capsicum annuum; assembly: GCF_002878395.1. Classification (NCBI taxonomy): domain Eukaryota; kingdom Viridiplantae; phylum Streptophyta; class Magnoliopsida; order Solanales; family Solanaceae; genus Capsicum; species Capsicum annuum. The sequence goes on from NC_061116.1 coordinate 72,442,996, forward strand.
AGTGATTTGAGGGAGCTTTGGAAGTGTTTAATTATGTTATGAATGAGAAAATAACACCTCTTAAATTTATTGTGAATGTGGGGTTAAGTGTGTAGGAAGAGAATTGTCCAACGTGCCCTTAATTTAAAAGCTAAAATTTAGTCGTCAGTGACTATGGGTCACTATAAAACTCATAAGTTTTATTACAACTCGTCACCATGAATCATAGCCAAGATAGTTTCTAGGGCACCTATAAACTATTGACCTTACGACTCAAGTGATACAGCTCATCATGGGACCCTATGACTCATAGGGTCCAGTCGTAGACAACACAGAACCCATCTGGGGTAAACACTGCACATCTTACGATTTACACCCAATGCCTTATAATGAGTCCTTATGACTCTTAGTGAGCTAATCGTACTCAGAGAAGAACTTAGTCACACACTTAGTATTTAGGTTATGAATTGAGTCCAACGACTCGTCAAGACTCTCTACAATTCATAAGGGTAAGTTGTAGTCAAGATAGTGAGGATAATATTTTAGAAATTTTCAAGGACCAAAAACCTAGGGTGTTACGGTTAGCGAAAAACTGAATCTCTATTACAACCCAAAGGACATGACCAAGAACTCATAATGACCGTACCAAGTCTGAAAAGTTATCTTCAGAATATTTGAAGCTCTAATCCTCAATTGGTGATGCCCGAATCTTAAATTAATCTTTGAAAATACCGAAGCACCCTGAATTTGATCAAACACATCATCAATATAAGGAAAAGGATACTTATTCTTAACAATCACGTTGTTCAATTATTTATAATCAATACACATATGCATATAACATACTTCTTCACAAATAAGACATGCGCACTCCAAGGTGATACACTAGGTTGGATAAATCTCTTATCTATCAACTCCTTCAACTGATTCTTCAATTCTTTCTATAGGGTCCATCTTATAAGATGGAATAAAAATGGGCTTGGTTCCCATCTCAACATTAATAGTAAATTCAATATCACGATTCATAGGCATACCAAGAAAATTTGTAGGAAAAACATCCATGAACTCATGGACAGTATGAATAAAATCTAAAGGCAGCAGCGAATCTATACTAGCATCATAAATATAGTCCAAATAAGACAAATATCCTTTCTCAACCAAGTGACGATCTTGAAGGAAAGATATAAATCTCCTTGGACCCGAATAAAGCAAACCCTTCAAAGCTATCCTTGACATACCCGATAAAGTTAAGGACACAAACTTAGCATAATAGCCTAGGATAGTATGATAAGTAGCTAAACAATTCATACACAAGATGACATAAAAAATTATACCATATTTAAGACAATTAGATCTACCCAAGTCTCACATTTAGAAAAGGTCACAACACAAGATTAGTATACCTAATCCACCATTAAAGAGTCTCCTACAAGGGTAAATACACAGATAGGCATGAAAAAAGGCTCACAAGTAGAATCAAAACCTAAAGCAAATATTGCAAACACATAAGAGAAAGTTGATCCAAGATCAAATAACACAGATTTGATCTAAAGCAAACAAGGATGATATCGGTAATAACAACTTTAGAAGCCTATGCCTCTTGTCTGCCAGTATGGCATAGCATTATCCATATCCACCACCTAAATGAGTAGCACCGCAATCACTGCCATGAGCACTACTACCTCTTTCTAGTGCACTTCTAGTAGAAGCTCTACCTCTCACTGCCGATATTGAAGTAGGCTTGAAAGCATAGTGGGGATAATACTTGGCCAAATGGCTAGCCTTATCACACTAACCATAGTCTACGACCTGACTCAACAGGGATAGGTATAACTCAACTAGAACGACCACCCAGAGCTGCTAAACTAGAAGAACCACTACCTCAACCTTGCAACATAATGACACCTACAAAAGCCTTTACAATTACTTCCTTGAGAAGTGTGACATTTGAACTCGCCTTGACAATGCACCTTTTTGATGTTTCCTTGAGTTGCTTGAAGTTCAATCATCTAAACATAATCGCCATACTATAAAATAATGCCCCTGACACCACTATCTAGGCATTATCAAGTTGAAGTAAGACATCCAACCCCTTTACGAACTTATGAATCTTCTAAGACTTGGTGACAATACTGGCATAAGAATATCTAAAAAAGGCATAAAAGTGTGTCTTATACTCTGCAATAGTCATGAAACCATGTTCTAAGTGATCAAATTGATCTTTCATCTGATCCCTTAAGCTATACGGCACAGACCTATCAAAAACCCTCAACAAACTTTTCCCAAGAAAACTTTGGAGAACCAAGAGGTCTGCAACTAAAAAGTGACCTCCACTAATCCCTGGTTGCATCTCTCAACCGGTAAGTAGTGTAAGCAACCCTAGGAGACTTGAGCAATCCAAGATTATGCAACTTCTGATAATAATCAATCAATAACTCATAGTCATCCTCGCCTACAACACCACTAATCCTAGGAAAAACCAAATAAGTGAATCTTTCAAACTTTTTGTGATCCTTATAAGACATAACTTTACTTGCAATAATAGGAGACATAGTGAATTGGGATAGCTGAGATCCCACCTGAAGAGGTAACATAAATAAAAGATAAACTCCTACTCTTTGAATACCATGCTAAGATATCGGCATAGATTTAGAAATAACACTCGATATCTGTGTAGTACCATAAATAAATATCGGTACCATCGGATGATCCACACTTAAAACTAGGGGAACACTATAGTTAGGTTCTAGCAAAGGTGGAGGTATAATACTTGGAGTTGGAGGAACACCAGGTGAATTCAAAGGAGAACCCTCAAAATAAGTCAACAAATGAATTAATAACCCCTCTAAGATCATGGTAGAAAAATTTTGTAGGGCCTAAGTAGGTCCCATATCCTTAGCATGCGCAAACTGAGGCTCCAGGGAGAGCTCTCTAGTACTACCTATGGACGGAGAAGATCCTCCATGCCCATCCACTACCTTGAGCCCATCCACTACTCATAACTTGCCCTCTAAACTAAGAACTCTCCTCGAATAATGTCTTCGCATCTATAACCTTACGGGATCTAGTCCTCACAATCTATACAGAAAAGAGTAAAATATAATCTAGAAAATAATGTTTAAAAGAATTCACATGATAAGGACAAAATAAGGAAATTTCCTAAAGATATCTTATAGCCCATTGAAGATAGATATAGACGTCTATGTATCGATCCACGAAACTCTACTATATACTAATGAACTTGGATACTCTAATAATAGCTTTTCATGACCCAAAAACCAAAGGTCATGATGGAGTTTGTTGTGGTAATCCTTGACAACCTATCTCCAAACTAATATAAAAAAGGGAAAATAACACTAAAACCTAAAGTAGGGCTTCTAGAATGAAGCTGAACCATGCATATGCAATAATAGCATAAAAATACATAATAAAGATTCCATAAATATCCAAAAATTTAGTGTCACGGTGTAAGAACTAACTAAGTACATCTCAAATTCAAAAGATACAACTGATAGCTCAAAGGAACATAATCTATCTCCAAATATAAAAATAAGAAATAAACTAAACAAGAGGAGGTAGTCGATTAACTCTGGAAGCATAGACCATCCGCTACCTCAAAAATACTCCAAACACCGCTTGAATCAGCTACCATGCAGTAAACTCGTACCTATATCAATATCAAAAGGGCATAGTAGTGGAGAGTAGGGGAGAGTATAGTCCATATATACTCAACAAGTATCATAGGATGACTGAGCAAAGTGGAAAATAAAATATATAATATACATATTATGGGTATGTCACCTATAATAAGAAAATATCCCAAATAGTAGCCTACACCATCTCTACTAATAGTGATAAAATATACACATTTACCAAATATAAGTTTAGTAAAGAAGAACACATAGATAGATATCCAATCAAGAAGAAAAATACAACACAGAAGGTACATAATGTATATGATTAAATAAAGATAATGATAATGATGATGGCAAATAAGGTTGTTGTACAACCTCCACATACACCTAGTAAGTTGTACTCCCAAGGTAGGACCGATGGGGGGATTGTCAACCCATATACAATCCAAAAAACAATATCAATCTAATATCTATAACTCCTCTCCGACACATGCTTCAATAGAGGGTTTTCAAAGATGTCAAATATTACTTTCTAGAACTTAGTAAACTTAACTTTAGGCTTTTAAGTTATATCATCACATACTTTTCTCATAATTAGTCCTCCTAACAATCTTCTAGGAAGAATGTTTCATAGTTTAAATGTAAACAATATTAAATTCACCCTTTTAAGGTATTAGTTCTAGTTCAATAGATGTAAGTTCTTTCATTTTTTCTATTGTTATCCACATTCCCATATTGATATTCATAAATAATCAAGTAATTCATACAAAATATAAATGCCCATAAAGGGATCTACAAAAAATTTAAAAAAAATGTAATTATATCATTATTACATTATTTACATATTTTATCCTTACAAACTACATGTTCACATGCCTAGAATGAAATCTCCCATAAACTATAGTTATTACATACACCTAATCCAAGTCTACTATATGGTAAGCCATAACTTGCCTCAACTAAAGATATTGGAACAAACAAGCTAGACCAAAGTTGCTCTTTACTTTTCTTCAGGCTTCCATTATCACAATCTTCTTGAAATCAAACAACATGTGAGTAACTAAGTGATTACTCTTTGAATAATTACTTTGGGGATTCAATCCACTAATTATATCATTATTCATGGTTTAAATGATTACCTAAGGTCAATTAACCCTTAAATAGTTGTATCACACTCAACCCATAACCATTAATGGAGTTTCAAAGCTAAAGGTTTCATCATTAAGGAATTCAAGATTACCAAGAATTACATTTCATGTATAAGAATCACTAATTCTAGCTAGGAATTATTAATTAAAAATCTATGATTAATTCTAGGTGTATTACCTTAATCCATAGATTTTCCCAAAAATATCCTAAACTTAGGGTTCAAATGCCCAAGAATTTCACCATAGAGATTATTTTAATGATCCTAGGAGTCTAAGGGATTGAAATATGAAGAAGATGATGAAAAAACTTACCTCAAGAAAGAATGTTCTCCCAATGACTTAGGAAATTGCCTCCCTAGGAATTTGTAATGATGTTTTTGAATTAAAACCAAAAAATCCCATTCTAAACTGAGTTAAATGATGTGAATTTACTATTGCACCAGCAGTTTACAACTGCAATGGTATATTTACCGCTACAGTAATACCACTGTGGTTGTTAATTTTTAGATCAAATAGTATTTTGATAAAAACCATGATATTTTTCTCCATAGGTGGATTAACAAATGGTGGATGGATTAGAAATAAGACTCAAAGATCTTTCATTTGGTGGGTATTGGGCCCCATGATGCATTATATTTAGGTAGATATGCTTGTTTGAAGTTGACCTTTGTATAAACATAACTTGTAATTCAATCAGTAAGAACACTTCTAACTTAACTTTGTACTAGGAGTATTGTATGACCTTAATTCATGTCTAATGCACTCCCATACAATATAATTATTCCTATAATTTATGACAAATAAGTATTTTATGCCTTTAACATGGATTTTTTTAATAACGACGGAATGGGTCATTACAGTAGATACTAATTTACCCATAGTTCCTCCTTGAATAGTCATTGGTGAAGAGGAATGTCTTTAGAACTAATATCAAAATTCACTAGAGGTTGCAGGTGAGGAGTAGTGGAGAGTAATAACTTGAATTTTATAATTTAAATCTCTTAGATATAAGAATTCTAATTGAGGTGTTAGGTTAGTTATATAGTTACACACATGAGGTTTTTGAAAGAACCCATTTGAGATAGATTAACACTAAAGACTCATAATCTAGCCTACCCATAACTATTAGATGAATCTAGACAAATGTTAAACCATCCATACATGCACTCACCCTTAAGATTGCATAACCTAAAGTCTTATTTCACACTTGATTACAACTCCATTTCTCTAATATTCAAATTTTACATTTCAACTACGATTGACATGATTCTTAAAAAATGTTCAAATTAAAATCCCAAATTTTTCTCATTTTATTTTTATAGCATTGCAAGTTGGCTTGTAGTTGCTGGTAACACTTGCGATTAAAGTTAGTGATCTCATTCCCTATGGATTTGACCTCGACTCTTGTTGGGTAAACTATATTGACAATGATCACTAAAAATTTTGAAATATAATTTGAGTGTTATCATATTGTAGCGCGATTGTTGGGGAATGAAACATAGCTTTCATACTTTTTTGGTGTTACTTTGAGTTAGCCGTAGTGTTTATTTTACCTTAATTGCTCTTTTTATTTTCTTTCAAGTGGTAACCAAAGTCTCTATGATAACATAATCCTAAATGGTATCTATACTTCTACCTTTAATGAGTATCTCAAAGATGAGGATCTCGTATAAGATGTCGACCGAGCTAGTTCCATTCACATTACTAGCAAGATCCTTCATGTACTTCAAATGAAGGGTTTTTTGGGGGGAAAAGCCCATGAAGATGACAAACTTCATTGATTTGTGTATCCTGCTCGAGATTCCCCATATTTCAAAAGAGTCGATCTATTTGAGACTTTTTATTTTTGTTGATGAGAGAAATGGCATTATGGTTGAAGGATTTGCCCACGGGTTCTATTACCTCATTAAGTTTTATCGATTGAGCAACAAGCCATTACATGAGGAATGGAAAAGGTTTAACAAGAAGTATGCAATTCCCAAATCATGAGTTCCTAGACAAAATGTCCCTATTAATTTTTTATAGCGTATTAATCAATTGAACAAGACTATAGTGGATAATACAACCAATGGATCTCTAGTTAAAAATATTATGGTTTTGTGATGTCGCTCAAATTACACCTGTAAGCAAAGTATAAGTAGTTAATGTCAAATATAGAACCCAATTATGGTTGGGGTCCACCCCACAGAGAATAGGTCAAAATCTCAATCAATCTGCATGTCAAGGCCATGGCTAAGAATTTCCAATAAAAGAGAGGGATTTTTAAATAAGTAAATTAGTCATAAAAAGTCATTTATTTGTTGGATTTGTAATCAATATGAGAAAATCACTAGGACTATGTTCTCCAATAGCATCATAACTCTGCAGATTCTTCGTACTTTATGATTTCTTCGGATGTTCAGTATGTAGAATTGATAGGTTATGTATACTTAGAACTAATTTATGCTCTTGTATAACTAGTATCCTCAAGTAATTTTTCTCTTCCCGTTCTGCGTTACTAACCCCTATCATAGATTCCATATAGTTATCTCATATTATAGGCTCAATATATTAAGTAGTGGTTAATGGCTCCAAGTTCTGTTGTTTGTTACCTTTTTCCCATCCATACTCATCCTTTCATCCATAATATGTATTAGGTGAGTTCTAATTGCACACTATCAAAAAACATTAAAACCCAAGTAAATAACCAATACATGTGAACATTGGTTGAAGATTACTTCGTACTATGAATCCTACTTCGTTAATACATCATGGTTCCCACAACCCTAGTTGTGGTATGTAGATACCCATAATTTCAAGAACACAAGAAGGATTCGTAGAAGAAAGCATAATTTTGACTTACTAGAATAATATGAAAACCACCAAGATCTCACTTTGAATTAAAATCCTAGAAAGTATTTGTGAAATTTCAAAGCCAATAATGTGCCTTCGAACTCTACAAAAATGTAATAGAGCATAAATTTACAAAATAAAATGAATAAGAGTATCTATAGACAAAAAACTATCCTAAAAATAACAACAAATCTAGGTCTATCACAATAACTGAATAAAAGGTATGATCATGGTTAGATACCACAATCGTCCTTTGGTTCTCGTGGTTTGACCAAAGAATTTATCATCTTCAGGTCTTCAATGGTACGATTGTGTAACGACCTGATTTACAAGTCTTGATGGAACCTATTTATTCCACTAGTAAGTAAACAAAACCGTAGCCCGAATTTACACGCAATGCGCTAACTTGGTAGAAAATAGACTAATGGCCAAAAATCAACATTTCAAATGTTTAATAGCAATAAAGCAATCATAAAAGACTAATTGATAGATAAAAATTCAACAACTATTCAAAAACTTAATAATTTCGGTACAAGAGCTACTACAAATTAACTATGAGTATTGAATATTCAAATACATTCTTTCTAAAAAATGAAAGACTATAAATAGATAAGTAGATGGAAAAAGGGTAACTCCAACTCCAGGAACTCACCTAATCTTCGAAATCAACCCTGCACGAGCATCACATAAATGATGGCAACTAGTACTCAGATTTGCACCAAAAAGGTATAGAAGTGTAGTATGAGTACCAAAACCACGGGTACTCAGTAGGTGTCATCGGCTAACTTAGCTAAATCATGATATAAATACGATACGATATAAACTAAAATAACTAAGTCAAAGTAAAAGGGCAAACCTGGAAATAAGCTCCAACACCACTATGCACAAGTAAATAAATAAATATGGAAAGTAGTGTAAAGATCATACATTATGACTACTAAATTGCCCTGCATAATCCAATAAATGTGGAAAAGTAAATAACCCAATATAGGCCCCCAAAAGCCTGGAGGGTACAATCAAAGAAAGGAAATAACCCAATACCTATAAATTACCCATTTATCATGTTATAACCAAGAATGTATCCGAACCATATCATATTATAAATAACCCTAAAAATGCTGAACATGAACAAAAACTCAATGTTATCATCATCGTTACCATCATCTACCTGTCTTTAATCGAAACTCATATCATCAACATCATCAGCATAAGTAAGACTTCTACGAAAATCATATATGCATATATCATTATCTGCATCGATTGCTAGGATCAAACTGAAACTTATATATCATTAGACCATATCAAAGACCATGTAGATAAACCATTAGTATGAGTCATATTACCAAATCACAACGGCTAACCATCGAAACTTACCCGAAATTAGAACTAACTCCCAACTAAGAAATAGCATAATCAATAAGCATCTAATCTTTTCAAAGCCCAAAATAAGCATTAATAAGGTATGCATGCATAATTAAGTCTACAAAGCAAACAAAGTCTTGGCCTAAACTAGACCAGAGGGACCACTTCTAATCCCGAGTCCATTTTAGAAAAATACTATCCAAGGTATAAATTCATTTCTAGGAGTTAAATTATCCATAATTATCCCTAAGGTAGAAATTCTCCCTAAAACATGAGCAACTAAGTCAATTACGCCTAAATTATGGTATCAAGATAGCCTAAATAGTTCTACTAACTCAAATATTTTCAATCACACCTCCAACACCTAAATCCCACCCCATATCTAGCAAAATATCAGAATTATACTACAAAATAACTCAATCTATGAAGAGGGTAAACCTAGCCTACCTAGACACCCAAAAAAAGCCTAAAGAATCTGCTAAACTACCAATTTCCCTTTCTGAAAAGCTTCCGCTCGATGCCACATTTATCAAAATCATAATCCACTCATCAAAATGAGAACAATGATACCCATATTGGAATATTCTACTTTGGGTCCAAAATCGCATAAAAATCCCATATAGGGCTCATTTACGAAATTGCACATTGGAAATCAATACAACGTCCCCTTAAGCTCAAGGAATATTTACCCTAAAAAGGTGTGAATTTTGAGCTCCAATGGTGGTATAATCAATTCATCAAGATTCTAGGTATTTTATCAAAAAATGGAGAAACTAACCTTGAAAATAATGGAATCTTACAACAAATTTGATGTAGAACTGCGTACATTAACTATAAAAAAGCTCCAAAATCACCCATAATTAATTCTCCTAAGAATTCCTACTTTTTAGGGTTCAATATTCTATATAATGATAGGAATGATGAAAATTAAGTTAAGTGGGGTATTTATACCCTTTCTAGGCATGCGATAGCCGATTAAGCAGAGACTGGGATGTTTTAGCAGTAGGAAGCGCCTAGTTGACCGCTAAAGTGGTACCTCACTAACATGGCAGGCCACTTAGGATGTTGGTTGGCGCTTAAACTACTAGAGATTTAGTGGCCAACTAGCCTCTACAACGGTAATTTTCAATTTGGTCAGGGTCACTGAAGCACCCAAAGGGCAGCCAAAGCGCCAAAGGATCGCTTTAGCAGTCGGACCAGATTTTCTTGCATGCGCTAGAGACTTAGAATATTTTTGAGTCTCTGTCAACCCCTCGAGACTTATTTGGAATCCCATATAAGCAAATGAACTATGATACCCTATCAAATTGGACGTTTCAAACTCAATGATGCAGTAGAAATTTTATCCAAGGTAGTTTTGTTGAAAAGTGGGTCCCATACCTACTTGTCATTTTTCTTAATCTTTGAACAATAGACCGAAATAAGTGTAGGAGAATTGGGACCTAAAATATGGGCCCACCTAAATTTGATATTCTAAAGCTATTGGAATAGTCAAAATTTGCAAAGGAGGTCGTTTGATAGATTTTTTTGCCTAGTAGCAATTTGAACAAGCAAAGATTTCAGGGAATTGACTTAGAAAACCAAACAAACTGCCCGATAACTGAACTGTCAGTTCTAGCAAGTCATAAATGATTTAGGGGAGCTATAGGAATGCTATAAACAACAAAAATAAGCAAAAATTCAATATATGACCTGGAGGGTCATTACAATATCCACTACTAATAGAACTTTCATTCACGAAAGTAAAGGAGTAGGATATACCTAAAGCCTTGAACATGTGAGGATACTGGGTTCTCGTCTCACTCTTGATCTTCCAAGTAGCCTCCTCTACTGGGTGGTGCCTCCACCAAACCTTAACTATTGGAATCTCTCTAGTGTGTAACTTCTTGACATTACTAGCCAAAATAAGCGTAGGCTCTTCTACGAAGGTCAACCAGTCATCCAACTAAATTGAGTACTACCTAAACACATGAGAAGAGTTAGAAATACATATCTTTAACATAGAAACATGGAAAACTTGATCGACAACAAAAAACATGGGTATAAAACTAACTCACAAGCCACTTCACCAACTGTGGGAAGAATATCAATGGGTTTAATATATCTGAGGTTGATCTTTCCATTTTCTCCCAAACTTCATCACATACTTCATGGGTGATACATGGAAATTACCCAATCCCCAACTCCAAATCTCAAGGCATGAAGTCTACGATCTACAAAAGCCTTCTTCCTACTTTGAGCTAGCCTTAACCTAATCTGAATCACCCTAACTCTATCCAATGACTCTTATAGCAAATCAATACCATAGGGCCTATTTTTGGAAGTATCAAACCATGCAATTGGGAAAAGACATTTCCTACAATATAAGGCCTCAAAAGGTGCCATCTCAATACTCGTATGGTAGCTATTATTATTAGTGAACTCCACCAAATTTAAGTGTTTCCCCAACTGACCTCCAAAATCCATAAGATAGGCATGGAGCATATGCTCGAGAACCTGAATAATCTACTCTGACTGCCCATTGGTCTGAGGATGGAAGGTTGTACTATGTCATGACCTCCTTCCATTATGTCATTGCCCAAGGTTTCCCTAGTCATAATACAGTGCTTAGAACCACAAGTGATCCCAACCTAACCCATGTACTGGCATACTATTTAAGAAACTGATTTATAATGTAAATAAAAGATAAATTTGATGAGCGGAAGCATAGTAATGAGAAAATCTTAATAAATAAGATATTGTAATAGTTTCCATCATGATAAATCCGAAGAAAGAACTTGAATTACATGAATGACTCTGACTGACTATCTATGAAGCCTCTATTGTACTAACTATAGATAGTTGGGACATGCCTTTAATTGGGACTAACCAATACATAAGAATAATAATGATACAATACATGAAGTACAACCGACTGGCGTTTCCAAAATAAAAGAACTCATCACTTACTGGCTGAATGTTGAGAACTATTTGACCCTAGCGTATGAACTACATCTGGTACTGACATCATGAAGGAATTTATCCACAAACGTATATATATGGTCTATACATTGGAATATACTGAGTATATGGCACATGCACTTAATCATGGAAATATTAAAACATGCTTTAAAGCTATAGACATAAGCTATTTGTTGAATTATGCATTTAAATTATGGTTGTACATAAAAATGGTAAGTCTTAGTGAAATTTATAAATCATAAATTTAAAATAATTATGTAAGCTAGGAAGTGGTAGAAACATGAATACTGTATGTAAATCTCATGTAAAGTTGAATAGGCTGTAAAACCATTATAAGGATCATGTATGGATTTTGAGCATGAAATTATGAACATGTAAGATGAATGCAAGACCAAGTAAAGCATGTACTGAAATGATCTGAATAACTGAATAATTGATATTTGGATAACTGAATAACTGAAACTCTTATTACTTAGTCAAGTAAACCTGAACTTGTATAGGTTGAGTACTGACTGAAACTATAAGAGCTATCATGTAACCGATATGACCCAATTTGAGGTAATCGGGGTCTAACCTGTAATCCTAGTTGGAAGGGTCTCAATACCTTTCCACGGGTACTAACACATGGATAACAATATGGATCCATAAGGTTGATGACCCGAAGGACTAGGGAGTCATCCTAAAATAGAGAGTAACCCCTAATATAATAAAGTGTCATTCCTAAACTGGTGGGTGATATCTCATAATCCTATGCTATCTACATAGTCCTAGAACTTAGAGAATGATACTAAGAACTCAGTCCTAACTGACAGGTGAGCCTTCATCCCTAGGTTCACTCAATGCTAAATCCTACTCCCAGCTGAATGACACTAAAATACAAGCTAGTGCATGCACTGATAAATGATAAGCTCAGGTTATGGTATTCTGAATATAATAGTGCATGCATAATCTTGAAGACATCATGAACACTTGAACTGATATATTTAATTTGAAATAATTCGGGTGAGTTTATTTTAAAAATAATGATCTATATATGGTGATAAATCATGATTCAGACTAACTTGTTATTTGAAAATGGAAACATTCAAAAACACATAGGTATCGGGTATTCATAACCCACCATCACTGAATAATACAAAAATAAGGTAATATCACATAAAACATTGGTAGGAAGTCGTAATTCAAGGACCCAAAAACATAATCTATTTCAATAAATGAATGAGATCCATGAATCTATTTCACATGGTTTAGTTTATATCTTGATAATTTGACATGGGATCAATTGAATATGACATAGGTAATTGAAAATCAAAGCATGAAATAACCTAATTTACATGGTATAAAATGTTGACATGGTAAAAATAACAAAACACGAGGCTTGATTTTTCATGAACTTAAAGCATGGTTCTAATAATGGTTTGGATTTTTGGGGTGTTACAATATCTCTCCCTTGGGATCACTCGTCCTCGAATAATGACTAGCTTGGCTGAAAGAATAGAAAAAAGAGTTATAATCCCTGACATGGAATTCTGAGAGATGAATATTGACATGATTACTAAATTTTCAACTAACTTTAACTAGCTTGAAAATTAGGGAACTTACTAGTACTTTCTGGATGAATTCTAAAGTTGGATAACCAACATGATATTGATTTAGAAATCTATTTATCTCATTGGATAGGCATATTCATGAATCCTCGGATAGTAAGGCTAGATGAAAATACAGAAAACTATAGGAGCTTATCTGCCTGATGGCTATATTGAATTGCTGGCCATACGAACTGACTAGTACTAAAAGTTATAGCTCAACTGAAGTATTATTTGGATGAACAGATACTTAGAACTTTAAAGTGATATCTGATGACGTGAAATTTCTAAGAGTCACTTGAAAAAAAAATATCTGCTACCTTCAACACTCCTTATCAGAAGTTCTAATTACTTGAGGGAGGAAGGAATTTTGGGCATAGTCTGAGTAAGATATCTGAATGAGGAATCGCAACATGGCTACAACTCTAAAACATGGAATATAGGCATATAACACATAAACTAAGCCTTAGGCAATCCAACTGCTAACTTTCAAGCTAAGCCATACTTCTCAAATACTCCCCCAACTATCATTTTCCTCTTAAATACTACCCTTATTTTGAAGATACTTATAATCTTCACATGGGTATTAATAACTCCATATACTAAAGTCTTAGTTGTACTAAATTCTTTGACCATATTCAGGCCTAACTCATAGTCATAAGGTACTATACATAAAACCATAATACTCGTCTAAACCATGAATTCAATACCTCAATAGTTTTTATAGCTCTCATCTCAAGAATAATCCTTCTTACCACTTCAACAACTAACTTCAACCCATTACTAGAAATTCACTAGTGCACAATGCATTCTTCCACTTATATACCAACATGAAATTCAAGCCTATCATTATAGCCACATATGAACTCCTAGACAACCAACCCACCAAAGAATCTTTCCAATATTCTCTAATACCTCTATCAATAATGACCTCTATGCACTATCCCTAAGAACACCCACATGAAATTTTCAGCTAACTATGACATGACATATACCATAAGCTTTACCTCAATCTTCCTTAACACTTACATCTCTTAGATAAAATAAGCATACAATAATATTTCCCAACAAGAAACATTTTCTCTCGCCCATCTAAGCAATTTTCCATCACCACTATCATTTCATAAGCAGAGGTCACTGAAAGGTTAGAACATGAGGAACATGAGGACCTGAGCATGAAAGAATACTATACATAACTTTTACACTTAATTGAGGCCTGAGAAATTGGGTATCAATGGAATAGATTCATTAAAGAGATCTAAACTAAGGACATAGATGGCATAATATGAATTTTCACTGATCATTAAGGACGCACAAAAAGTTATAGGAACTGAGCATACTATAAAGTATGAGTACATGACTCATGAACTTAATGACTTGATTTTTAGGGTTCATAAATTCATGGAATATGACTTGTAGTGCTGAGTGAACTGGAAATCCTTATACTAGGAACTAGGAGTGTACATGATTCTCTATATAAAGTGCATGAATATGAGTTATTATCATAGTGCTGACTTGGCATGATTAGATATGGTGATAACTGAAGTACAAAAGTTTATACTAGATAATAATGGGTTGGGCATATTCCTCCCCTACTAATATTCTACAATACACTGCATTACTACTAGGATCTGAGAGCCTATCTTGGTTCTTTGTTATATCATATCCCCCTTAAATGTAAACCATTATTCTAAGTCTGTGGACCCCTTTGATAAACTCTAAACAAAACTGCAACCACACTACTCTTAAGTTTGAGATATAATAATACACATAAATAATAAACTCATCCTGAAAGACAATACCTAAAAGTGTAAAACCCACTGCTAGTACTTCCTTTTGAGATAGAAATCTTAACTTTCTATAGCCCCAATAATCATTATATAAAAAGTTAAACACTTACTAACTTAGAATCTTTAGGAGTATCGCCATACCCTGAGTTCACACCATCTAGAATTTCAACTCGTCTTTCTATTAGATTAACCATCCAACTTCAAACTTAGATTCTAACACTTAACATGGATATCCCTAAACTCTAAATGATCTATAATAACTTCATTCTTGAACACTCCCTTAATATATACTATTCTTAAATTTCTTTAGCTTTAACAATCATCATCACATACTTATACCCTTCTTGACAACATGTTTGCCTTACTAAACACATAGTCTGCTTCTTTTCCTTCATAGTACTAATATCACATCGCTAAACTTATATTTTTTCCCTACCCCATGAGAATTACCATTAGACTAAAATACCCAACATCAACCACCTATAATTAATAACTTAGTTGGTAAGGACATCATATATTACATTACTATCCTCATTCACACTTAGCAACTCAAGGGTACTATCGCAGTATATATACTTTAAAAAAACATAGAAATAACACAATCCCATATCAACTTGGGTACATCTCCAGATCATGCCCATATCATTATACTTAATTTTGAAATAATAGACTTAAATTCTTGCATACATTATTTTGAGTCTACTATCACATCTTTTATATAACTAGCCCCATGGATACATACTCCACTAAATGCAGACAAAAACTATCCCCACTTTACTATTATTAAACTTTGAGATTCATGCTTCTAACTTTGGATCGTATGTTGTCATAAGATTCTGAGAAGGAATCTGTAAGCATATTTGACTTTGCCTTAATGCATGATTTTCATAAATAAGAATGAACACTTTAAAATTTTAGAAAATAAGGGCACAAATGGGATCCCTTTTAATCCTGCATGCAATCTCATAACTGTCTACAAATATTGTCTGAGAAACTCTGTCAGTAGGAGTTTAAGATTGACTATTTTTGTTTCCTTAAAAATAAGGTAAAGTTGGCATGAATGGAGTAATGTAAGAATCATTATAAGTTTCTCAGAACATTTCTACTACACAATCTGAGATATGAAAGAAGGGAAACAATTTTTAAATATCATGTAGCCTCCATAAAAAAAGTACAGAGTTTTCATATTATTCAGTAAGACTCTATTAGAAATGGCTTCGTAGACACCCTAGGACACTTGAAACTTGTTCTCTAATACCAAGTTTGTCATGACCCAAGGCTTCCCCTAGTCGTAACATGGTACTTAGAACCACAAGTGATCCTAAGCTAACCCATAAACTATCATACTATTTGAGAAACTAATTAATCATGAAAATAAAAGCTAAATTTGTTGAGCAGAAGCATAGCGTAGTCATAATAAAATCTGAATAAGTAAGATACTTTAATAGTTTACATCATGATAAATCGGAAGAAAGAACTTGAATTACATGAATAAGTCTAACTAACTATCTATGAAGCCTCTATTATACTAACTATAGATATCTGGGACATGTCTTCAACTATCATAAATCAATACATAAGAATAAAAATAATACAGTACATGAACTAAACTCGACTGGAGTTCCCAAAATAAGAGAACTCATCACCTACTAGCTGAATACCGAG
The DNA here is from genome assembly GCF_002878395.1 of Capsicum annuum. Classification (NCBI taxonomy): domain Eukaryota; kingdom Viridiplantae; phylum Streptophyta; class Magnoliopsida; order Solanales; family Solanaceae; genus Capsicum; species Capsicum annuum. Next base: position 72,459,954 of record NC_061116.1, read on the forward strand.
AACTGTCTAACCCTGGTGTATGGACTACATCTGGTACCTACATCATGAAGAAATATATCCATAAATTCATATATTTTGTCAGTACTTTGGAATATACTGAGTATATAGGGTATGCACTAAATCATAGAAACATTAAAACATGCTTTAAAGATATAGACATAAACTATTTGCTAAAATATGCATTTAAGTCATAGTTGTACATAAAATGGTAAGGCATAGAGAAATTTATAAATCATGAGCTGAAAATAATTATGTAAGTTGGGAATTTGTAGAAACATAAATATTTTATGTAAATCTTATGTAAATTATTCTAGGTTGTAAAATCATTCTAAGGATCATGTATGGATAATGGGCATGGAAACATGAACATGTAAGATGAATGGAAGACCAAGTAAAGCATACACTGAAATGCTTTGAAGAATTGAATAACTGAAAGTCTTATTACCTAGTCAAGCAAACCTGAACTGGTATAGATTGAGTACTGACAGAAACTATGGGAGATATCATGTAACCAACATGCTCCAATCTGAGCTAATTGGGGTCCAAACTGTAATCCCAGTTGGAAAGGTGTTAGTACCTTTCCACGGGTACTAAAACATGTCTAATGATATGGATCCACAAGTATGATATCCTGAAGGACTAGGAAGTAAGTCCTAAACTGGAAGGTAATCTCTAAGAGAGTGCCAGTCCAAAACTGGTGGGTGACATCTTATAGTCCTACTTTGGCTATGTAGTTTCGGATGTTAGGGACTGCTACTAAGGACTCAATCCTAATTGGTAGGTGAGCCCCCATCCCTAGGTTTTCTCGGTGCTAAATCCTACTCCTAACTAAATGACACTGAAACACAAGCTGGTGCACACACTGGTAAATGATATGCTCAGGTTATGGTATTCTTAAAATAACAGTGCATGCATAATCTTGAAGAAATCATGAACATGTGAACTGATATATTTAACATGAAATAATGCTGGTGAGTTCATTATAAAAAAATGATCTAAATATGGTGATAAAATCATGATTCATACTAACTTGTTACTTGAAAATAGAAATATGCAAAAACACATAGGTATCGGGTGTTCATAACCCACCAGCAGTGAATGATAAAAAAATAAGATAATATAACATAAAACATTGGTAGAAAGGCATAATTCAAAAACCCCAAAACATAATATGTTTCAATAAAAGAATGAGATACATGAATTTTAACATGGCGATGTGTAAAACTTGGGATGATAACAACTTCACATGGTTTAGTTCATGTCTTGATAATTTGACATGGGAGCAATTGAATATGACATATGTAATTGAAAATCAAATCATGAAATAAACTAATTTACATAGGAAAATATGTTGACATGGTTTGAATACAAATTACTAAGAAAAACTTAGATTAAATTCATATTTAGCATGGATAATTTCTCAAAAGGGGATAAAATTCATACTTTAACAAAAAGGGCATTTTTGGGACCCAATGAATGGAAGTAGCCTATTGATGAATACCTCACATACCTGAATGTAGAAGCCTTAGATAAATTTCTTGGGGTTGAACTTGAACTCGAAGAACTCTAGTTGACTTTGGAGAGAAGTAAATAAGCCTCTTTTTTCTCTATGATGAATGATTTCTAAGTTATGATAGGTTAGGGTAATATTTATGCCTGATAACTATTGTTTGGATGGTTAAACGACATAGTTTTGGGGTTAAAAGAGTTGGAAAAGACTAAAAAAAAACCGTAGGAATCATCTAGAAAATGTCTGGAAGCCATCCTGATGAGTTTAGCCACGACTCATAGGGTTTGGCAATGAGTCATGGCTTGAGTCATCATCAAGAACCCAGAATTTGACCCCTATTGCCATGATAATGACTCCTCCTGGCTACTCGTAGGGTCTAACTACAAGTCATCATTAGGATTCATAGTCACTGGCAGATTTGATAGTGCTTCAATTTTGGCCATAACTTTTTACCTGATATTGTATTAAGGAGAAATGTGTATCATTGAAAAGATAATTCAATTATCTATCTGTGTTTGGGTCTTGAGCTAAAAAATACTTAGTATAACAAAATTTATTATTTTTTGAATCTGACCATAGTTATATTTTTCACAATATTTTAATCTATAAGGGATGTTTTAACTTATCTATAAGCTAGGAGCTATTTGGGGTCTTAATATATTCTAAGTCACTTGTAAAACTACCAAAACATGAGGCTTGTTTTTCCATAAACTTGAAGTAGAGTTCTAACAGTGGCTTGGATTTTTGAGGTATTATATTTTAGTTCTCTTGGTAGGCATTTTCTGTAAATGGGTAGAAGATGAGTTAGAAGAAGAGGTTTAATAGAGTTTTCACTATATCACATGACATTCTTAATAAAAAAGGTGAGACTTTCCTAAAATGTTTTATAGCCTCTCACCCATTCGTGTGGCATAATTCATACCTATGAACAAGACTCTACTTAATATTGCTTTCATATACCCTAGGACACTTTAAACCTAATGATCTAAACCAAGTTTTTCATGACCCCAGACTTCCCCTAGTCGTAACACGGTGCTTAGAGTTACAAGTGTCCCCAAGCTAACCCATGGCCTTACAATAAAAATATTGAAGAAGTAACAAAAATCTTGGCGGAGTATAAACTAAAATAATCGAGTAAAAAGGAAAATGGATCAATGTTGAATAAGAATATCAAAACTTGAGTCCGATAAAAACCAATATGTTGAAAACTAACTAAATATCAATCTATCTATCTGTTTGAAAGCATATACTCGTATGAGTTGTTTAAATATTCTCCCAACTAACTCCAGCTAAATGAAACTAGAAGAATACAAAAATAAATATTGATAACTAGTCCTCAAATGAAGAGGACTAACCAAACACCGCACTGAACCGTATTGAATGTGATCTGGATGTTAAGCGCCAAAACCTATATTATAAGATAATATAGCACAGGAAAAGTATGCATTCAGTACTATAAATGTACTGAGTATATGTTATGGGAAAAACTAACTAGTATAAACTAAGTATGAATGCATGAAATATGGTAAAGTGAGTGCAAGACTAAGCATAAACATGGACTGAATGAAAGCTGAGTAACTGAATGCAAGGTCATAAAAGTTCTAAAAATGAGTCATAAATAGAGGACTGTGGGAGCTAACATTAACTGACATAGCCTAATATGAGCAAATTGGGGTCCAACCTATAAGCCCATTTGGATAGGTTTTTAGTTTTTGCCAAAGGTACGAACACTGGATGGCATGGATCCAATAAATTGATGTACCAAAGGACTAGGGTATCATTTCTCATCTGGCGGGTGACCCTTTATAACCTACAATGATGTCATAGTTCTAAAACTTAGGGCCTTTGACTAAAGGTCTCAGTACTAAACTGGCAGGTGAGCCTTCATCTCTGCATTCACTGGCTAGGTAATACTCTCAATTGAATGAAACTAAAAATTAATATATTCTCAATATAATTACATTCTAAAAATATCAATAGTGGATAATCTGAAGTGGTCAAGAACATGTAAGCTGATGTATGTATGAATTCCTAGGAATCAGGTGTTCACATCCCATCGGCTCTAAACATGACAATATTAAAATATAAAATAATAGGGAATTTGATGTCTTTAACCCAATAATTCATAATGTTTATCAATATAAAGAGATATCATGATTCCAAGTATGGAAGGATGTTTGAAACATATGGGGAAACACATACACATAGTTAAGTTTAAGAATTTAAATTAAAGAATTATAAAAACCATGCTTTTCATGGAACCCTAACCTTAAAGGTTGAATTTAACTTGAGAATTTAAGAAATCTTTGGGACTCAAAGGGTAGAAGGAACTCAATAATGAAATCCCACATACCTATAGATGGAAGCCTTGACAATCTCTTGTGAATTTGGTTTGAAATTTGAAGAACCTAACTTTGCTATTGGAGAAGATAAAATCACCCCTTTTCTCTAAGTTTCCATTGATTTTGGAGTTAATAAGGGATTTGGGGGATTTAGCCTTATATTCTAGCCTTAGAAAAGATAAACCGATGTGGTTTTGTGGTTAAAAGAGTGAAAAAAAAAAGTCCTTAAAAGATTCAGAAATTTCAGAGAAACAGTCGCGATGAGTCAAGCTATGACTCACTGGGTTTCGTCATTAGTCGTGTCCTAGAGTTATTACAAGACAACCTAAGCCTTGGGCCCTTACTATTTTGACAACAACTCCTCTTCTGACGACTCAGTTAGTTTAACCATGAGTCGTCATGAAGGGTCATTATCAAGGGATGATTTATTAGTCTATAACTTTCATGAAAATGAGTCTTCATCATGACACATTGTGTCCTGACAACAAGTTATTTCCAAATTTGTTGTCACTGATAGTTTGACAATAGGGCATTAGAAAATTTTCCATAAATTTTTACTATTATCTCAGATTAAGGCAAGACTAATGGCATTGGTAAGTTAATTTAATAGTAAACCTCTTAGTGGGTATAATGCTTAAAAATTTTAGGGTATTACGCCTATCTTACTCGAATGCCAAAGAAAATATCAAACAATTTACTAAACCACCGATTTTTCTTTTTGAGAAGCTTCTGCATGATGCCAAGCTATCAAAATCATAATCTACTAATCAAAATGAGAAAAAGATACATATATTGCACTATTGTGCTTTGGGTCCAAAAGAACGTAAAAATCCAATGTGGGCCTATATGGAATTACACTTTTAAAACCAACACAACGTCCCTCAAAGCTCTAGGAACATTTACCTTCAAAATAGGTAAATTATAAGCTCCAATGGTTTTATAATAGTGTCGCCAAGGTTCTAGGGATTTTATAAAAATATGGAGAAATTAACCATGAAAATAATAGAATCTTACCATAAATTTGATGAAGAACCGCATAAAGTAACTATACCAGAGGACCACAATCACCCACAATAGATTCTCTCAAGAATTCCTACTTTTTAGGGCTTAATATTCTATAGAATAGTTGAATAATGGTGAAATTGGGCTAATTGGAGTATTTATACACTTTCCAGGCATGCAGTTGTTGCTTAAGTGGAAATTAGGCGATTTTAGCGGTAGGCACTAAAGCGCCCAGCTAACTGCTAAAGCGGTACCTCATTAACATGGTAGGCCACCAAAGAAGTTAGTTGGCGCTAAAGTGACTAGAACTTTAGCATCCAAATTGTTGCTAAAGTAGCACTTTCTAATTTGGTTAGGGCTGCTAAAGTGCCCAAAGAGTCGCTAAAGCGCCAAAGAGCTGCTTTAGCGATCGTACCAAATTTTATTGCATCAGCCGGAGACTTGAAATGTTTCCTAGTCTCCGCCAGGGTTGATCGAGACTCAAAATAATTCCAAGTCTTAACTGATGTTGGTGCATTCACTTAAGCCCCATTGGGTCGCTTAAGCAAAGGATGCTAAAGTGGCTAGTCAATCTCTTAAGCGACCTGGCTTGCCCAGAAGGTATTTCTTAAATGATACCTTTATCTCTTAAGTAATGTCCTCTTACGCGGCCAAAGATCTCGTAAGCAATAATACGCAGACTTAGCTAGTGTCGTCGCTTAAGAGACTAGTACTTAAGCGACCCAGTTTTTGTTTCAGTGACACCTGGAGACCTGGAAACACTATAGATTCCCACTTAGCCTATTTTCTACCATTTTTCACCCATTTCCAAGAGTTTATAACCCTAAAAAGTGTGAAAACTTAGTATAAATATTAGTGGGTGATTTTGAGGTGTTCAAAAGCTTTAGTACGCATTTTTCTTCTAAATTCTTGGTAATCTTCCATCAATCTCATGATTAAATCCTTTATCTTTTTTTAAAATTTCTAAAATATTGGTGGGTTGAAAGTAGCATCATTAGAGCTCGAAATTCACCTATTCTTGAGGGTAAATGTTCTTGAGCATAGAGAGGCGTATTATCAATTTTGAAAGTGCAATTTTACAAGCGGCCTTCATATGAGATTTTTACGTAATTTGGACACAAAGTATAAAAGTGGAATATGTGTATCATTATTCTTATTTCAATGAGTAAATTGTAATTTTGATATCATAGCATCTTTTGTAAAGCTTCTCAAAAAAAGGAATCATCAATTTAGCAGGCTTTTAAGGCTTTTCTTTGGCGTCTAGGTTGGATAGGTTTACCTCTCTCTTAGATGGAGCTAATATGTAGTATAATTATAATATTATGCTAGATATGGAATAGAATTCAGGACTTAAATGTTAAGTTTAACCAATAAATCAATTCACCTATTGATACGAGAAGAAAATTTTTGATCATGACGTGTAAGGATGAATTATTCAAGATATATGTTTTGTTCAGCATGAGATCTTAGGGATTGATCAACCAACTTGACAAACTTTTCAAGCGTTGTATGGCTAAATTGGTGTTGGTTTGTGGTTGATTGAGTATCGATTAGGTCAATTTTGTGATTACACAATTTAGGTGCAAATAATATTAGACATATTTTGACAGTTTATTAATTTCTTTTAGGAAAATAAACTATGAAAAAAAATATTGACATTGTGATACTAATTTAGTGGCAAAATTATGGTGTTGTTAAAAATATTGAATTAATGTATTCTTTCCTCAACATCAATTGATATTACACATAGTTCATTCATACACTTTTTTAATAAATGTAAAATTCATGTGCAACACACGTACACTAAACTAGTATAAATTAATAGTGTGTAAACATTTATGTAATTCGCGTATAATTATATTATGATATGTATATAGTAGTGTGTAAACATTATATAACTAGTTAAGTGTGTGTGATTTGCACGTATGTATTACTTTAATTTATAATAGATGTATATAAAAAGAATAAACTAGTGTGCGTACGTAATAATCCATCATCACATTAACAATTAAAGAGAAAAAAAATAAGTTTACTGAACAAAATTTCATTATCGATATCAAAAGTCAAAATTATGTTGGTATTGATTTATCAAAATACACTCTAAATAATAATATAGAAAAAAAACTCATTATATATGAGCATAGTAATATAATACAGCTACTTGTAACAAATAATCAACAACAACAACAACAAAACCAGTTTATTCCAACCTAGTGGGGTCTAGGAAGGGTAAAATGTACGCAATCCATACCGCTACCTCTGAGAAAGTAGAGATTTTGTTTTTGATATGCCCCTAAAAGACAAAGGATAGTAAAAAAAGTTTTAATAAAACATGTACAGGATGAATGGATAACAGAAATACGACACCATATAGTAATTCCATACACTCACAAACCAAAGACACCCACCACAGCCAAACTCTCCTAATTAGTAGCCCCAACCTGTGGACACAACTCTAAGATGACTAGCCCGGATACACCAAAACTCTCCTAACTACTTTCTACAACTCACCCACACACACTAGCCTTCTAACCTAATCTGCGTCCTCTAAATCATCCAATTTAGGGTCATGTCCTAGCAAGCTGTAACTGCTTTATGTCACATCTAATCACATCTCTCCATTATTTCTTTGTCCTACCTTTACCCCTCCTAAAAATATCTATAGATAGCCTCTAAAACCTATGAACTAGGGAATTCGTGCCCCTCCTCATCACATGCCCAAACCAAGTTAGCCCCACTTCCTGTATCTTGTCCTCGATCGAAGGCACTCCCACCTTCTCCAGATAGTCTCATTCCTAACTCTATCTCCCATAGTAAGTCCAAAAATCCAATACAATATCCTTATTTCTGCTACCTTCAGTTATTAAATGTGGTATTTATTAACTAGCCAACACTCCACTCCATACAACATGGCCAGATGGACTACCACTTAGTAGAATTTGACTTGAAGCTTAGGGGCACCTTCTTATCACACAACACTCCCAAGGCGAGCCTCTGCTTCATCCAACCTTCCCCAATACTGTGAGAGACATCCTCATCAATCTCTCTATTCTCCTGTATCATAGACCTAAGACAATTAAAATTATCCCTCTTACAAACATCCTGGGATTTAAACCTCACTACTACCTCGTCCTCCTGCCTCAAGTCATTAAACTTGTATTTCATACACTTTTTCTTGGTCCTACTCAACCTGAATCCTTTTGACTCAAGGATTTATCTCCACACCTCCAATTTATCATCCACACCTCGTGTCTCATCAATCAGAACTACATTATCCGCAAATAACATACATTAAGGAACCTCTCCTTGAATACTCCGTGTCAACATGTCTGTCACTAATGCAAATAAGAATAGACTAAGTATCGATCCATGGTGCAGCCTTGATAAGAAAGAAAAATGCTCTGAATCTCCTCCTGCCATCCTCACCTGAGTCTTTGCACCATCATACATGTCCTTAATAAATCTAATGTATGCCACTAGGACCTCGCTCACCTCCAAGAACCTTTAGATAACCACCCTTGGGACTTTGTCATACGCCTTCTCCAGGTCTTTGAACACCGTATGTAAGTCCTTTTTCCTTTCACTTTACTTCTCCACCAATATCTGCACTAGGTGAATTTTATCTTTCGTTTAGCGACTGGTCATAAATCAAAACTAATTCTCTGAAATAGACACGATCCTCCCTAACCTCTGCTTGACCACCCTTTCCCAAATTTTCATAATGTGACTCAACAACTTAATACCCCTGTAGTTATTGCAACTCTAAATATCACCCTTGTTATTATATAAAGGAATAAATAATAGAAAAGATTATGGTAAAGTAGAAAATGACAACCTAAAAGTTGCGATGAAAATTAAAAGTCAACTATCAAGAGGCTAACAACATCATAGTTTTGTCATTACATGTACACAAATATAAAAGATAAAGAGTGAAACACATAAAAATTAATTTCTCATATGACACATAAAAATTAATTTCTCATATGACACAAAAACTACACACAAAACACCATAGAAGGATATCAAGAAAATACAAATAAAATCAAAAAATCTTATTACATGTAGGATAGATCCTACAAATAAAATAAAGGCTTAGAGCATAAAAAGTTAATAAAGAAAGTGTTGTCGATAATAGAAAGGAGAGGGTCGAAGAAACATTAATTCATAGGTGTCACGTATATCCTATTTTTGAAAAAAATTAAAAAGACAAAAAAAGGAGGCATCAAGTAATTTTACTTATATAAAACATCCTTCTCTTTTTTTTCTTTTGTGTGTGTGTGGGGGGGGGGGGGTTATATAATAAAAAGGTACACTTTTCCTTATTATAAATAAGAGCTATCAAGATCTAGTTGATATCTACTAGGATCTATCTTTTAGAAAGAAACTAAGAGTATTTTTCCCTATAAATAGAGGGGTTTTGTTCAATGTATCCTCAATTTTATGATCTCTCATGCTCAAGAGGAATAAAGAAGTCTCCCTTTTCTCTCTATTTATTCTTTTTGTTCTTACTTTATATTTCATAACACATTATCAGCACGAGACTATACCAGATAGATATTTTGAAAGGTACGCTTCTTTTTAATTTATATTAACAGTGATATAATTTTTAAATCTTAATTATATATATAGCATTTATACTTTGTATCTTGGAGGATGGTCACGTGGCCTGGAAACAATGTTGCTTACAACTAAGTCATCATTACATAATTTTAATTTTAATGTATAAAATTTATGGGCTGTGTTATGAACCCATTAAATATGGGTTCTTTATTTCATGCATAAACTTAATTATGATCATTCTGTGCATGTTTATATTTACATAAAGTTAGTAAGGCACTAAATTGATGGTTTGCGTGAATTCAAGTAGAGTTGATAAATGATTATCCGGCCTTTGAATATATATTTGGCTAATTATATTATTGATTGAGGATAAAACGGTGGATTCAAATTTCATCAGACGAAAAGTGTAAGTCATCGGGTTAGAGTTCTAATGTACCATGATAGTAAGATGTTGGTTTTAAGTTCCATTAATTGATACCTAAGACTCCTTTACATGAATAAGACATTAAGTTTGAATCCAATGCACCATATGAATGATATTATAATGGTTAAGTCAAATACTAAATTTTTAATGAAAAGTGATGAAACATGTCTCACTAAATATGCTCCATTACCTAAAGTGAATGTGGTAGCAATAGATGATTAAGTCTGAAAGATAACAACTTGCTCCATTCTTGATGTGAATATGGTAACAGTGCATAATATGTCTGTAAAAAGACACGTGCTTCAATGAATGTAGATGAACATGGAAAATTTAAACAATAATAGTAAACCCTAAAGTAATAATTTCTTTGAAGTGTGGTATATTCTTATAGATATGTTATAGAAAAATTCTCTACATTATATGTATGCCTTGATTTGCTCCTAAAGTAGTAATATTATGAAAGAGGTTATAAGCTATCGTAATTTGATATGCTTAAGGCACGATTATATTCCATTCCTAAGGAATGAGAATTTTGATTATTATAAATACAGACCTATACCCAGAGGGTAAATATGGTTGAATATAAATTCGAACGTGCTTATAAATGTAAGAAAATCACAATCCGCTTTCGAAAGAGGTAGAATAATTGAGAAGAGTAATTTTGAAATCTACTTCTGAAGTAGTAAATTTGAAGTATACTAAAGTGAAAAACGTATGTCATGGTAAACTTGTGTTTACTACTATAAATGAGTTCATAAGTTGATATGAACGATTGTGATATCTTGAAGATGTGCATATTAAGAATTAAAAAAAATATTGAAGAATTAGAAAAATTTTTGTCTTTTCATGATAAGTTGGTTGGACCAACTAATTTTGGGATTGGATCCCTTAAAATTTGAAAAGTATAAAAGGTGAATAAGGGTTCGTTCACCCATCATGTGATCTATTAATATACATCCAAATAAGATGATCACATGTACATTTATTGTGAACCTACAACTTTACATTCATAAAGTTGCTTTCTCAATAAAATTGAGTCTAGAGCATAAATTTCAGATTGTGTGATTAAGATAATTCATCTTGATAATGTTGGTTTGGCATTGAATGTCTTTAATAAATAGTTGAACCACTGCTAATGAGAACAAAATCTTTATGTATCGGTTTGAATTATTATATGCAAAATTACTTCTATGCATCAAACCAATAAATTATAATTAATTCTCCCTTAAAGTTCGTTCTGAGTTGGAATTATATATTGTCCATCTAATAGTTTTGATGTGCGGTATATGATTAATGAATATATCACAATGTACAAAGATGGATTCCTTAAAGAAGATGAAGAGTGTATGTTAGTTTTTCTAACATAAGGGGGGATTATAAGTGGCTATGAAATATTAGGAATTATCATCAGATCCTTATGCAAAAGATAATTTAAGTCGAATGCTAAAAACATCTCATATTTAAGCTGCAAGTGTTTCTATTTTATGTTCCTAAAGGACAAAGTCTATGCATGCATGAAGTGTGGTAGATTAATTGGTTCCAAATGAAATTATCCTTGGAAAGAATAGGGAGATAATAATCATATTAAGTAGGCAACATACTTTTGAAGAGTCTACGACATAACACTTCATGAAACTTTATGAGAGATTCAGGTACCTGAAAATAATAAATTGATGAGATCTCAAAATGTTATGTCATATTGTGAACCAATGCAAAATAATATATTATCGATAATATCTTTGATCAATATTGACGCAATATTATAAAAGGCTATGAGGATTTGAATTCTACATTTATTTAAGCATGCTGACATAGAAATATTTATAAAGTAACATGAAAGGATGCAACTTGATAAGCATAAAAACTTATTTGATTTACAGTCCAGACACTTGAAGATGTCACTCATGAAATGTTAAATATTGTCACTTGATAAAATTTACATGACAATATCTTTATGGATTCAAAATGTTTGAAGCATATAAAATTTTTTGAAAAACTTATTTATAATCCTTAAATCGCATAAATTTATTAAAACTCTTGGACAGTTTTCAAAAGCAATAGATTATTTAATGAAATGAGAAACATACCAATTTTGATTGGTTATGAAGTATCATATCTTAGTCTAATTAGTGCACTCATGTATCTTTCAAATACTACAAGGTCTATAGAATTTTTGATTAATTTGTTAGCAAGGTATAGTTCTGCTCCTACCAGGAGACATCAGAATGATATCAAACACATATACGGTACATAAAGAGACTATCGATATGGGCTTATATTATTCTAAAGATTCCAATCCCGATCTTATTGGTCATGCTGATGTTGGGTACTTATCTGACTCACATAAAGTTTGGTCTCCAATAAGCTAAGTGTTCATATGTAGTGGTATTGCCATATCTTGGAGATATACAAAGAAGTTTATCGTAACTACTTCATCGAATCATGCTGAGGTAAAAGCTATTCATGAAGTGAACCGAGAATGTGTTGGTTGAGGTCCATGATACCTCTTATTTGAGAAAAATGTGGTTTAAAATGTGACAAAGTACCTATGATTTTATATGTAAATAATGCAACATTGATAGTACAACTTAAGGGAGGACGCATAAAAGGAGATAGGACGAGGCACATTTCTCCAAAGCTTTTCTAAACATATAAGCTACCAAAGGAATGGTGATATTAACGTGAAATAGATTCTTTCAAGTGGCAATAGGGCTAATTTATTCACCAAGTCTCCTTCAATTACAACTTTTGAGAAGATAGTGTAGAAGATTTGGATACAAAGTTCATTGATGTTCTCATCAGGTGGACAAAATATGCGTTGTAGTCTTTTTTCCTTTACAGATTTTTCCGTACTAGGTTTTCCTTGTAAGGTTTTTTATGAGGCAGCTAAAATAAGTATTATTAGAGATTTGTACTCTTTTTTCTCGCTGGATTTTTTCTAGTAAAGTCTTAATGAGACACATTATCTATCAATGAGACATTCGGAGGGGGGGGGGGATTATTAATGTATTTACATTATAGTGAATTTCTATCAAGAATATAGACAAGATCTATTAAGATCTAGTTAATATCTACTAGGATATGAAATATCTATCTTTTAGAGAGAAACTATGAGTATTTTCTCCTATAAATAGAGAGGTTTTGTTAAATGTATCCTCAATCTTATGATCTCCCATGTTCATGAGAAATAAAGAAGTCTCCCCCTTCTTTGTATTTATTCTTGTTGTTCATACTTTATATTTCATAACATTAATCATATTCTTTCCCTAAAATTTGTGGAGATATATTAGGATCATAAAAAAACTCCTTGAAATCAAGAGACGTGTACATGCTAGCAAAAGAGAGAAAACTAATATTTAAAAAAAATAAAAGGAGAACAATATTTTATGTGTTTGGTATGACGGAAATATTTTTCTAGAAAAAGTTTTCATGAAAAAGAAGTTGGTATCTTACTTATTTTCTTATGTTTTGTTGGTGTATGATAAATATTTTTTGAAAAATAGTTTCTAGTGTTTGGTTGGTGAATAAGAAAATATTTTTTAGAAAATACATTTTAGTATTTAGCTAAAGAATAAAAAATAATTTTAATAAAAATAATTTTTGACATCGAAAAATATTTTTTTAGGGTGTGTTTAATATGGAGGAAAGCATTTTCAAGGAAAATAAGTTGTTTCTTACTTATATTCTTGTGTTTGTTATGCAAGTGGAAAAATATTTTGAAAAAGTATTTGTATATAATTAATAAAAATTTATGAGAACGAATGGGGTAAGAAAGGGGGTAAGAAAAAGTTTTGAAACTTTTTTAAAAATGAAATTAAAAAATTAAATATTTTCATTGGGAGGGGGGGGTGAAGGGGCTAATGTGTTTAGGGAAGGGAGAAGAATAGATTGTAGGGATGGGATAAGGAAAAGGTTTTGAGTTTTTTTTTGAAAAAAATTAAAATAATATTTTTATAGGGGGAGGGGGTGACGGGATAGGCGAGTGATGGCTAGTAGGGGTTGGGGGTCATGGTAGGGTGTGAGGGTCGGGTAAGAAAAAAAAACTAAATTTTTTTTATGAAAGGGGAGGGGGTCTGGGACTGGTTGGGGGTGAGATGAGAAAAAAGTTTGAATTATTTTTAAAAATATTAAATATTTTTTTTGGAGTGGTGACTGGTTGGGTTGGGTGGTTGGGGTAGGGGTTCGGGTAAGAAAAAATATTGAAATATTTAAAACAAACTAATATATTTTTTGGATTAAGGGTAGGGGTGGGGGTAGGGGGTTTGGTGTGGGGGTTGCGATGGGTGATTTTGAGAGTTGAATGGATATTTCAACTTGAGAATGTGTTGAAAGAGTGTTTTGAAAAATGTTTACCTTAATTTTTGAAGAAAAATTATTTTTCTTATATTTGAGAAAATAACTGATTGAAAAAACATTTTTCAAAACTTTTAAGTAAACCAAACATGATAAGATTGAAAAATATTTTTCAGAAAATGTTATCCGTCATTCCAACACCCTTTATGTAAAAATTCGGTGAAAGAGCTTAAAAGTAGGAAATAATCATATAGAAATCTCTTCATAAATAAAACTTAGGATTCCTCTTTTACAAACATCTGTGTAATTAATGTGTACATATTGTAAATTGGTATACACTAATTTATAGTTTTATTATAAACACATAAATTTGCTAGAATTTCTGCCGAAGATGTGATAATATATTGTCTTTTTTCAATGTCAAAAATAAATATGTTGGAGATAATAAATAAATAATTGTAGGAGAAATTTAGGAGTTTGATTTTCTTGTAGATAATGAATCTTGATCATAGGCTACAATCATTGGAATTTTTTATTCTCCTTCCTTATTCATAGGGCTAGACTAATTTAAGGCTAAATATTGTAAACTAAGTTACAGGATTGCCTATTTAATTTTTTATCCTATTGATATGATATTCAGAGGTTTGGATGGTCAAGTAACACATCTACACGGTATATACACGAAGCTGGTCCCCTACAGGTCATTACTATTGTACAGATAAGTCTCCTTAGTATATATGTATAGATTAAAATGAGGTTGTAATGGTTTTTGATGCATTGTTACATGTTCATGGCCATTGATTGCTCATTTACATATCATAATATTTTGCATTGAATTGAGGTAACACAAGTCTGCTATTGTAAGATAGTTAAGTGGTAAATGGTTTATGTGTATGTATTTGTGGTATTTTGAAGAGTTTTATATCCCAACCTTGTTGTTAAACTTATGTGCATGAAGGTTGGTATAGTTAGGTTATTAGTTGACTAAGTGATAAGTTGTGAATTGGTAATTGATGATTGAAATTACTTGCTATATGTTGATTGCTAATTTACTCATATTTGATTTAGAGTTAAATGTGGGTCTGAGGTGAGTCAACCGATGATAACTACCAATACATAGTGTCATTAATAATACTACCTGTGATCTTGTTTTGTTGATGTAGGTCGTGTTCCAGCAATTAAGATAAGACCTCGGATATAACATTTGGTATGTAGCTTTTTCACTCAAGGGTGAGCATCTACCTTCAAGTATCCATTAGATCATGTCCATTCCTTTGGACAAATGATACTCTTACTTTATTTTATTTTTGGATATTTATGTTAGACTTTAGTTTTGATTAGAATGTTCTTGTAGGATGACTTTTGGTTCTTGAGAACTTCTAATTTTTAGTTGTTTTATTCCCTACTTATGTTATTGATGATTATTCGAGATTATATCATTAGTATTGGTTAAATGATATTTGTATCTTAAAATATCTAAGCGTTCGTATTGAGTTTTAGGTTAGATGGTTCTTCCATAGGAGGTTTAGTGTGGGTGTCACTTACGATCATGGGGTTGATAAATGGGGTGTTCAAGCCATAGTTGGATTCTTTGGTTATTGTTTTTACCGATGTATATTCTTGTGTACTTTAAGACTAGAGAGGAGCATGAGGCTCACTTGCAAATTGTTTTGGGGTTGCTTAAGGAGAAGAAACACTATTCCAAATGCTCTTGGTGTGAGTTTTGGTTATCTTAATTGTCCTTCTTTAGACATATGGATTCAAAGGAGGGGGTTATGGTAGATCCACAAAGAATTAAGGTGGTTAAGAATTAGACTAGGCCTACTTTTATGACTGAAATGTGCAGGTATATGGTGATGGCTAGTTACTATCATTGGTTCTTGAAAAGGATTGTGTAATGACCCTTCTGGTCATTTCCTGTGTTTTCATGCTTTTCTTTGTATTTATACCCTTCTTATTGCTGCCCTACTTCATTTATGACTTGCTTGGACTGACATTTTGATTACCAAATAGTTCATTTGGTTCTAAGAGCCAATTCCTTATTTTGGAACTTTCATTATTAAGAAAAGGATATTGGGACTGAACTTCAGGTAAATAGCCTTAGATACAAATTTTAAAATTTTCGTTAGCTCCGGAATATTGATTTTAGTCTAGGGTACCCTTGGTAGGTTTTAGGCTTTTAGACTCATTTTGGGCTATGGGTAGACTTTTGGATAAAATAGCCCTTTGGGTGTAGGGGTCACTTTTGATTTAAACGATCTCAAATGAAAATTTTAATGGTTCTATTGAGTCTAAAATGCAAAATTTTGTAGGTTAGAATAGTTCTTTTGCTTTCATGGGGTTCCAAATATATATCGATGGTCCGATCAAAAACTTAGCCAATTTGTTGATGCCTGATGCATCAAGTTCAGACGCTTAAGAAGCAAGGATACTACTTTAGCGATAGCTGATTTAGTAGTTTGGCACCACTTTAGTAATTCTGAACCACTTTAGTGCAGGATGGCCACCCAAGACTAGGTAGCTTTAGCATCCTCCCAGCTATTTTATTGGTCATTTAGACACTCAATCGACCATTGCTGGCACCTCTTTATATATTTTATCTTCTTTCAGTTTTATCTTATTTACGCCATTCCAAACACCATTTAAACCCTATGAAGCCTATATAAATCATGAGAGATTAATTATTGGGTGGTGGGAGTGAGTTGGAAGCTTTAGTGTAATCATTTTCTCATCTTTATTTATGTTTTTGCATTAATTCTGGTTTAATCCTCCAATTTAACTTAAAATCTATATATTTGTTTGCAAGCTATTTTGGAGACAATTTGTGCTCGGATTTCATCCATTATTTAGGGTAAATAATCCTTCATCTTAGGGGAATACATTGACAGTTTTTATTTTGTAATCCTGTAAGCGAGCTCCATGGAGAACTTTTAGTTCAATTTTTGACCCAAAGCATTCATACACAATGGGGGTATCAATATTCCCATCTTAATGCATAGATTATTGTAATACCCGAGAGTAACCCCGGGACTTCACACAGTGCCTAAGACTATGTATAGTTACAAGCTAATCCATGATATCTATTCAGCACTGAACTTTCATTAATGTAAACTCAAAACATAAACAAAACCTTAAGCGAAAATCAAACAAAATGCATAATCTCAACTAAAACTTTGTAGCTTAGAAATCTTCAAATCTTTGGAGAACTAAATGAAACACCACTCAACAAGTCTTGACAAACCTCTACTTTGATGGATGAAGAGTCACTAGGACAGACCACACCTGGCCTGAATGGAAAACTAATTAACTAGCATAACAATACTAAACATATGAAAACATCATAAACTTGGCCCTCGAACTATGAGGACTCACCAACTGCCGGGATGTAGGAAATAGTATTTGGGGTCAATCATGCTACTGGGGATGAACACCAGAACCTACACTTTAAAATAATGTAGCACGTAGATATATATATATATGGGTCAGTACTTATGGAATGCACTAAGTATATGGGGGTGAATACATAGGTAGAAATGCATTAATGTAAAATCTAAAAAAAACATTCATGCTAAGTTTAGATAACTCATTGTGATTATGATTAAAATTGGAAGCTGAAATACCATGAAACATGAATAATAGCGCATGATCTATTAAGATTAGTGAGTCATTACACTTAATTTCTAAAATCTTTACTCTTATATTTCTTTCTGGGAGATTCATCTAACCGACATAAACTATGTGAGCTATTATGGAGTCCAACATCTTACCCATGTTGGGGAGAGTTGTTCTATCCTTGCCATCAGAATAGAACCTTAACTTAAAGTGATCACTATACTTAGCCTAAGTGGGGTGAGAAAACACTTTATGGCAAGGTCCCTTACACCTAGGGGGCACGTAGTTTCTGGGAAATAGATGCACTAAACCCACATTCTCTTCTCGGTGCTAAAAACTACTCCCAAAACGTATACTTATATGCTCATACTTATAAAATCCACCTTAAAATAGCATATTGGTTTGTAAACTAAAAAACCAACTATGCTTATCTTACTTAACCCATGTTCATGAGGAAAAATTATGGATTTCGGTTATTATCCAAGATCACAAGATCAAACACTAAACTTTAATCATATTACATTACTTGTAATTTGAGCTTATAAGCTTAAACTTTTTGTAACTCAATAACTTAAACTTGAAATCATTCATTATCTCATGGTAAATATCAACCTTAATACTCAAGATCACTTTCATGGATTCAAAACATAAGTAAACATTAAATCATATGCAAAATAATATTTTATTCATGAGTAAGCATCAATATCTCAAAGCATAGAAAAATAGGTATCAACCCTAGTATATCACTTTCTTTAAAATTTGATAAAACCTAAATTTTTGGGCACGAGGATGAAAGAGTATCCTTGTTCAAACTCCGCATACCTAAACTTCTCAACTTCTTGGAGGAAGCTTGAATTTGGAGCCTTGGGAGGTGAATTCTTGGAAGAAACCCTACCTGTTTATCTCTTGGGAGTGGAGAAAGGATTAGTTTGATAACTGACTAAGAAAGGAGAAAATAATTCCTATTTGATGGTTGAAGTTATGTAGAGAGATTTTAAAGAGAAGAAAAGACTAAAAATCCTGTAGTTAAAACATGCAGGAATTTTCTAATATCAGTCAAAGCGACTCAGGCTATGACTCGTTATGTCTAACTAAGAGTCATGGCCTGAAGTCGTGACCTGAGAGTCAATGATCGCCTCCTTCATTGTTATGACAATGGGTCTTTTTAACAAATCATGACCACTGATAACAAGTTGTGATAAAGAGTCATGATCAGGTCTTAAAATCATGGGCAATTTTCTATTGTGACAACGATTCCCTCATAACGACTCGCTATGTCACAAAATGAGTCGTACCCTAGACTCTTTTTCAGGGGACCAAATTTTGTTAATTTATAGTTGTGATAAATAATTCCTCAAATGACTCATTATGTATGATGATGAGTCGTTATCACTGTGTAGCTTTGACAACACTTCACTAATTTGCCCATAACTTTTTACCCCGACCTCGAATGAGGGAGAGACTGGTGATGTTAGAAAGCTAAATCGATTGTCTATCTATTGGAGGGGATAAATAGTAAAACATAGGGTATTACCATTATTATTTTGATAGCATGGAAAAATTAAGAGGCTTTTTAAAAGGGAAAAACTCCAAAGTAAAGGACTTGACAAGCTTTTAGCAGCGTCTAGGTAGCTTGGGCTTACTTTTCTTCTAGAATGACATTTATTATTTTTCTTGTGTAGTATTATGCTAGATATGGATGGATATTTATGACTGTATTGATGATTTGGTAATTATTGATTAAGTTAGCCAATTAGGGGTTTTTTTGGTAGAATTCGGCTTAGTCTTTCATCATATTGGGCTATGTCAACACCTTAGGACAAGTTTTGATTTTCTTATTACTATGGGGTAGGATTTTAATGCCTTAGTCTAGGTTTTAGAAGGTTTTTAACTTATCCTTTGGTACTAGCGTGCCCTGTCAACCCTTCTTTAAGGTTAGTTGCCTAAATTAGCAGCTTATGGACCAAATAGGGCCTTATTTGTCACCTTACACTAAATATTGAACATAGGATAAATTAGTTAATTTAATGAACTTTGTAAAGCTTTGATGGGGTAGAATAGTATTTGACCCTTAAAACCCTGTCCATATATTTAATGGTTAAAACCCACATAGTTTATATATTTGATAGCCCAGATTAGGATTTTTTTTACTAATTGGACTTAAGAGAAGTAAAACCTTGGATTTTCATTAATTTTTATTTACTTATTCATTCTGATTCAAGTCTGATAATTACAATTAATATGTAATATTTTTATCATGATCCTATTCTCTAGTCCCAATTCTAGTCCAACATTTATGTTCAAGAAGGAGTTTCAAGTGCTTTTTACCCAGATTTTAACTTCATACTATTATTATAGATATATCTATATTTTTATTACAGTACTCTTTATTTGTGTCTGTTGGGTTTATGGGGGTCGAATCGAGTTATTCTTTCTTGTTTGTGTCTTTTGGGCTTTTGAAGGTCTAGCTAGGTTGTGTTAGACTAATTTTCTTTTTAAGTTACATATTTTTCATATATATCATAATCCCCTGATTTGGAGTATTATTTTTTTTATGTCCTTTATTCCTGACTTTAGTTTACATTCTCGCATTTTATTATACTTTAACTGTAATTTAGCTCGATAGGCTTATAATGCTTACTGAGTGTCTATATTTTTAGTAATCATACTATATTTCTTCATATTTTATCCTCGATCTTGATGCTCTTTTGGAGATAAGGCGAGGTTTCAGAGCCTGGAGCTGATCCTCTCTTAATTTACTATTTTTGGATAGTCTTTTATGTATTCTGAGACTAATTGTATATTGACATTATCTAGTACTCTATTTTTATTTAGTGGCTCTTATACCGACCTTACCAGATCGCGGGGATACTTTTTTTTTTAGATATTTTAACCCTTTTTCTTCTATTTTTCAATATGATCTCTTAAGCATATATATATAAATATATATATGCTTACTACTTTTATTGCATGCCTAGATTATGTACTTTCTTAACTTCCATCATTTACCCAATTACTTGTCATTCCATACTATGGTTTGGCTTACGTACTAGTGGGTTAAAGTAGGTGTCATATTGACTCAAGATTGGGTCATGACAAATTGGCATCAGAGCTTGGGTTCACTGGTATTATTAGTGTGAGAAAAAATGTCTAATAGAGTCCCAAAAATTGGTACGATGACATTCGTACCCTATATTCGAGAGGCTATAGGAAATATTTAGGAAAATGTCACCTTCTTTATCCATGTTTGTGCATTGAGTTTATATTAGTTCTAAAATTTGTGCATTGAGTCTATATTAGTTTGAAAACTTTTCTTTATTTCACATGTTTGTAGATGGCTAGGACACGGGCTATGAAAGTTGAAGATAGAGACCCCATGCCTCAACCTATATACCTGTTAGAGGCAGAGGTTGTCCAAACAACGAGGCTAGGCTGGAGCTATGGCACCATCCAAGGTTTAGTATAGGTAATCTTTACTAGATCCTATTATTGCTCCCAATCTAGATATAACTTCAGGGGTTTAGCCAACCCTGTCACTAGTTTAAAGGGAGTAGCCCATGCCTCATTGGAGTTTATATCTTCTTTAGTGCTTAAAAATGCTTTTCTTTAGTTATTTGGGTTAGTAAGTGGTACGCCATCAGATGAGGCTCAGTCAATAGCCTAAAATGTGGTCATTTAGAGGCATAGCCTTTAGCTAAGGCTCCCAAGCCCCAGCATCAACAAATCCACAGTCGGTAGTAGCTAAACCAATTATGATTGTCGAGGAGCAAAATATGTTGGGAAAATTTTTGAGATTGACTCCACCTAGGTTTGAAGGGGTTAAGAACAATAACATGGTCCTAGTAGAGCCATATTGTGTAGACTACATAATCTTTTAGTTTTATTGGATAGCCAAATAATGCTAGAGAGGTTATATGGATTTTAGGCCAATTAGATCTCCAACTAGGACATAGACTTAGTTCTTTGAGACTTTCTTAGAGAAGTATTTCCTTGATGCCTGCACAACTATCTAAGGGATCCATTTACCATCTTGGAGTAGGGTTTTATGATGTTTGTTGAGGTTGTGTCATAGTTCTATGAGTTGGCATGTCATGCTACTATAATCTTACCTACTGTGTATGAATGAATTTGGTATTTTTTTAGAGAGTTGAGACTTTCTGTTTGCATGGCCTCTAAGAGACTAATTATATATGATAGGTCTTTTATGGATATTTTTAATTATTCTCATACTATGATGGATATACATCACATGGCCTAAAGAGTCATGATAAGAGGCTGTATTAGTAGGAAATTATAGTAGGAGTCACACTGGCTCAATATTTTTGAGGTAAAGGTTTTCAAGGTTGGTACCATCAATATTAGTCTTATCAGTATCAAGGTCAGTCTAGTAGGCTCATTTAGGCAAAACTTTATAGTACCAATTGGGGTTAAGTTGGTTATAGTAACTATAGGTTTTAGACAAACAGACAGTCCTCGATGAGTGCATAGTTATGTTTTTAGGCTGACATGGCTATTTTAGGTCAGCCATACCTTCTAGATAGAGCAGAGTGCCCAAGTCATTGTATGATTATGGGATTGTTAGTTATTTCTCCAGAGAATATCCCTTGTCTCGGATGATTAAGCCAACAATGCAAAGTATTCAGTTAATCAGATCAGTACTTTCTATAACTTGGATGGTACTTAGGGTAATAGGGGTAGTCCTTAGGGTTCTAGGGAAGGACCTCAAGAAAGTATAGTTAGTCAGATAGGTACCCAGTAAAGGGGAAGATAGGGTCGGTTATATAATATACCTTGTAGGCAGAGGTAGAGTCTTTAGATATTGCTATTATAGGTACGATTTCAGTATGTTGTTAGCATATTGCTACTTTATTTGATCTAAGATCAACTTATTCATATATTTTTTCTTATTATGCATTGCGGTTAGAGTTATCTTGAGAGCCTTTATATTTGACATTGCATGTAGCTACTCTCGTGGGTGATTTTTTAGTAGTGGATTAGATATTTATATCATGTATGGTAGTTGTTTAAGAGTCTGATATTCAGAACAATCTTATTGTACTATATATGGTGGATTTTGATATGATTCTAGCATGGACTAATTATCCCTCACCACGTAATGTTAGATTATTTTGCCAAGACCACTACCTTAGTCATTGCTTGTATATCCCTAATTGTATGGCAGGTTTCTTTTAGCCATTTACCGATGGGGATTATTTTTTATCTTTTGGCTAGAGGTTTGATAGCAGTGGGTTATTAGTAATATATTTTATATGTGTGTGATATTAGCATAAAGAGTCCTTATTTTGTCTCTATTCCTATGGTTTGTTAGTATCTGAATGTTTTTTTTATTGACCTATCCGTCCTTTCTCCTAAGCATGATATTGAGTTTGTGATTGGTCTTGTGTCAGGCACCCAGAATATTTTCATGGAACCTTAATATGTGGCTTCTACCAAGTAAAAGAAGCTAAGTTCTCATCTTCAGGATTGTTTGGAAAAGGGTTTCATTAGGATGAGCATATCACCTTGGGGTACTCTTATTCTATTGATGGAAAACATGGTTCTATGCAGATGTGTAATTACTAGAGGCATTGGAATAAGGTGACAATGAATAATAAGTATCATATGCCTCATATCATGATTTATTTGACCACCTCCAAGGTGTGGCAGTGTTTTTTGAGATTGATTTGAGATCTTATTGCCAATATTTGAGGATTTGGATAGAAGACATCCCTAAGAGAGCCTTTGGGACTAATTATAGCAAATAGGAGCTCCTGGTAATGTCTTTTGGGTTGACCGATTCCCTAGCAGCTTTATGGTGTTGATGAACCGTGTTTTCAAGACTTATTTAAGATCCTTTATAATTATTTTCATTGATAATATTCTTATCTACTAGGTGGGGATAGAGGAGCACGAGTAGCATTTGAGGACTATGTTCTATATTTTAAGAGATCATAGGGTTTTTGCCAAATTCTGAAAGAGAAAGTTTTGGCTAGATTGTATGGCATTCCTAGGACATGTAGTGTCTATTGTAGGATTATGGTAGACTTGGTAAAGATTGAGGCTATTCATAATTGGTCCAAACCTGCGTCTCTGGTTGAGGTTTATAGGTTTTATGGTTTATCAAATCTTCTATAGATGGTTTATCGAGAGATTTGTACTATTATAGTGCCTATGACTAGATTAACTAAGAAGGATGTCCCTTTTTAGTGGTCCAATGAGTGTGAGTCAAGCTTTTTAAAGATCAAGGACTTTCTCACTTTATCTTCTATATTGACTCTTCCAATTAAGAGTGAGGGGTTTACTGTGTATTATGATGGTTTTGGTGTTGGTTTAGGGTGTGTTTTGATGCAACTAGGCAGAGTTATTACTTATGCATTGATATAGCTGAAGGTACAAAAGTGGAACTACCCCATTTATGACTTAGAGTTGGAGCTATAGTTTTCACATTTAAGATTTGGAGGTGTTACTTGTATGGTGTTTGCTGCAAGATATTCACTAACCACTGAAGTCTTCAATACAATATCACTTAGAAGGAGCTTAATTATAGATAGCTAAGGTGGATTGAGTTGCTGAAGAACTATGAAATCTCTATTCTATACCACCCAGGCATGGGGAATGTTGTAGCGAATGCCTTTAGCTAAAAGATGGTGAGTATGGTAGCTTGGCCTACATTTCAGTTTTAGAGAGATCATTGACCTTGGACATTCATACCTTAGCTAACATGATGATTTGACTAGATATTTCAGACCCTAGGAGAATTTTTGCTAGTGTTGATGCTAGATCTACCTTAATGGAGAAGATTTAGAGTCACCAGTTTAAGGATAGTAGACTTTGTGGAATTCGCAATTAGGTATTGAGAGGTGATTCCAGAAAGGATAGCTTATATTTTGAGAATATTTTTAGATTTAATGATCACATTTGCATTTCGAAGGTTGAAGAATTGTTTTAGTCGTACTACAGGAGGCTCATAGCTCCATATATTCAATTCACCATGGGAAAACTAAGATGTATAGATATTTGAGGCAATATTACAAGTGGAGGGGGATGAGGAAGTATGTAGCAAACTTTGTTGCTCATTATTTATGTTATTGGTAGGTAAAGGCAGAGCATCGCAGACCTGGTGGCTTGATTTAGAGACTACGCATTCTTGAGTGGAAGTAGGAGCAGATTACTATAGAATTTATCTGTGGTTTGTCTCACTCTCTTTGCAATTCTGATAATATTTGGATCATCCTAGATTAGTTAACCAAATCTGTTCATTTTATTCATATTTAGATTACCTTTAGTCTTAAGTGATTAACTCATACCTATATTCGAGAGGTGGTTTGAATTCATTGGGTACCCATGTTTATTATTACTGATAAAGGATCTTATTTTACTTTAGAAGCTAGCTCTTAGAGGATTTTTTAAGATGAGCTGGTACTCAGGTTGACCTTAGCGTTGTTTTCCATACCCAAATTGATAGAAATTCAGAGAAAACTATTCAGGTTTTAAAGAATATGCTCCATGCATATTTTATAGACTTTGGAGATCAGTGAGAGCGACTTTTAGCCTTAGTATAGTTTGCTTATAATAATAACTTCAATTTGAGTACTGAGATGGAACCATTTAAGGTGTTGTATAGTACACGTAGTCGATCCCCAATTGGTTAGTTTGAGACTTTTGAGGTTAGACCCCATGGAACTGACTTAATTTATGAGACTTTGGACAAGGTTTAGGTATTACAGGATAGGCTACAAGCAATTTAGAGTAGGAAAAATATCTATGTTAACCGTTGGCTCTGTGCTTTGAATTTTGTACTAGTGTGAGTTTTCCTTTGAGCCTTGCCCTTAAGGGCATGATGCTATTCAAGAAAAGGGAAATGCTCAACCCTAGGTATATTGTGACGTATGAGATATTTCGGACTATTGGGGAGGTAGCTTATGAGTTGGCTTTGTTGCTAGACTTTTTAGCCATCCATCCATTTTTCCATGTATCTATTCTACGACACTATATTTTTGATGAGTCTCACATGTTTCATTGGGATTAAGTTCAGTAGGATAAGAAGTTAAACTTTGTAGAGAAGTCAGTTGTATTTTAACCACATATGTCAAACGGTTGGGTTCCAGATATATTCCAGTGGTTAGGGTTCTGTGGAGACACCATCCACCCAAGAGGCTACCTGGGAGAACGAACTTGAGATACTAGCCTAGTATCCTTACTTGTTTGAGTCTTCAGGTACTTCTCAATTCTTTACTTTTGCGAACGAAAGCCCTTTTAATGGTGGATATTATAATGACCCTACAAGTCATTTCCTACATTTTCATACTTTTTTTTTATATTTAGAGTCTTCCTATAGCTCCTCTGGAATTTATGACTTAAAGGGACTGATATTTTAGTTAATAGTTTATTTGGATTTTAGAATCAATTCCATGTTTTGGAAATTTTATTGTTAAAAAAAGGGGATTTGTCCTGAATATCATATAAACATCTATAGATGCCAATCTAACAATTTTGTTATCTCTTTAATATCGATTTTAGGCAATGGGAATTGTTGGTTTGGATTTCAAAGCTTTCAGACTCAATTTGGACAATTTGATGGATTTTGGTTAAAATGGCCCTTTGAGTGTGGGTCCTACTTTTGACCAAAAGACATTGGATAGAAATTTAGATGGCTTTGTTTAGTCTAGAATGCCAAATTTTGTAGGGTAGCATAGTTTATTTGTTCTCACGGGGTTCCAAACTAATTTTCAAGGCTCAATTTGGCAACTTAGCTAAGTTGCTAGTGCCTGATGCATATGGTGTAACTTCTTAAGAGGCGAAGAGGAAACTTTAGCTAAATCCGCTTTAGCTGCTTGGCACCACTTTAACAATGACCGCAGTAGCCACAATAGTGGAGGCTGTCCACCTGAGGCTAGGCAGCTTAGTATCCTCCCAGTTTCTTTAGTGGTGACCTCTTTAGTTCTTATTTAGCCACAAAAGCGACCAGTGTGGTCACCTCTTTATATATTTCATTTCCTCTTGATTTTATCTCATTTATTCCAAGTACAAACACCATTAAAATCCTAGATATCTTAGAAATCATGATAGAATAATTATTAGGTATTGGGAGTGAGTTGGAAACTTCAGTGTTGTCATTTCCTCATCTTTATTTCTGACAGTTTCTTCTTGAATTCTAGATTAATTCTCTGATTTAACTTTAAATCTATATATTACTTTGTGGGCTATTTTGGGGATATTTTTTTTAATTTTACCCATTTTTAGGGTAAATGATCCTAGAGATTAGAGGAACGTGTTGACAGTTTTGATTTTGTGATTTTGTAAGCAGGTCCTATAGGGAACTTTTAGTTTAAGTTTTGAACTGAAGTGCTTATACACAATATTCTATTAAAGTTCTCATCTTTATGTATATATTATTATTTTGATAGCGTGGCAGCATTAGGAGGCTTGCCAAAAAGGAGAAGCTCCAAAGTAGAGGACATAGCGAGCTTTTGGTAGGGTCTAGGAAGGCTAGAATTACTTTTCTTCTAGACATGGCTTTATTGTTGTACTAGTGTAGTATTATACTAGCTGTGGGTGGGCTTTTTTGACTCAATTGAGGATTTGGTAATTATTGATTAAGTTAGCCAATTAGGGGTCTTTTTGGTAGAATTTGACCTAGTTTTTCTTCATATTGGGCTATGTCGACACCTTAGGATAAGTCTTGATTCACTTTCTACAAAAGGGTAGGATTGTAAAACCTTAGTCTAG
The DNA here is from genome assembly GCF_002878395.1 of Capsicum annuum. Lineage (NCBI taxonomy): Eukaryota > Viridiplantae > Streptophyta > Magnoliopsida > Solanales > Solanaceae > Capsicum > Capsicum annuum. Next base: position 72,487,426 of record NC_061116.1, read on the forward strand.
GTTTGGAAGGTGCTTGAATTTGTATGGGTTTTTAAGACTAGAAGTGGAACCCATCGGTCTTTCTTTGAGGTTAATTGCCTAAATTAATTCCTTATGGATGAAAGAGGCCTTTATTCGTTACCTTAGACCGAATCTTGAGCAATAGGATGATTTTGTAAATTTAATTATATTCGGTTAGCTTTGATACTTGGGGTAGAATAGTATTTGACCCTTAAAACTTCTTCATAGATTTATTGCTTAAAACCTTCATTATTTATAGATCGATCACCTGAATTGGGATTGTTGTACTAATTGGACTTAAGAGAAGTTATAACGTTGGATTTTCACTACTTTTGAATTACTTGTTGGTTCTAGTTCAAGTCTGATAGTTATGATTTATACACGACATTGTTTATTGTGATCCTATTTTCTAGTCCCAGTTCAAATCTAGAATTTATGTTCGAGGGGTTTTAGGTATGTTTTACTCGGGGGTTCACTTTATGATATTATTATAGATATATCTATCTTTGTATTATAGTACTTCTTGTTTTTTTTGTTGGGATTAAGGGAGCTTGATCGAGTTATTTCTTTCTTATTTGTGCCTTCTGGATAATGGTGGTCTAATTAGGTTGTAGTTAGACTACTTTTACTTTCGGGTTACTTATTTTGCATATCTATCATAATCACCTGATTTGAAGTATTATTTCTAATTTTGGTCCCATATTCCTGACTTTAGTAAATATTTCCATATTTTATTATAGTATTACTTTAATTTAGCTTTGTCAGCCTATGATGCTTACTGAGAGTCTAGTTTTTTGGTACTCATACTAGACTTCTACGTCTTTTCCCTGATGTTATTCTCGATTTTGTTATTGCTTCAGATATAGGATTAATTTTTAGAGTTCAAAGTTGATCCTCTCTCCTTCTGCTATTTTGAAATAGTCTTTTATATACTCCAAGACTGCTTGTATATTTGACATTATGTAGTACTCTATTTTTTATTTAGTGTCTTTTATACTAACCTTACCAGGTCGTGGGGCTACTCTTTTGGATATTTACCCCTTTATCTTCTGCTTTTCAGTATGATCGCTTTTATACATATATTTTCTTAGTATTTTTATTGCATGCTCATATTTTGTACTCTCTTATCTTCCATCTTAACCCATTGCTTGTTTTTTTATGTGGTTTGTCTTACCTATTGGTGGGTTTAAGTAGGTGTCATCATGACTCAAGAAATTAGTTCGTCATAGTTGATTCTATTAATTTGCATTTGACTCATTAACTAAGAAAGAGGTTCTTTCACGAACCAAATTATCAGATCCTGAGTCTACCTACTTTAATCCACCTACATAAGAGAACCACTTACCATTCCTTCTAAAATATATATGGATATCATCATGTAATATAACAATCCTTTTACTTATTATAACTGATTTATAAAACTTCAAATATAATTGAAAAACCTCCCCAAGGTCCTAGTCTAAACAGGTACAAGAGAATTCTCATGAAATGGAATATAAAAATAGGATTCGACTTCTACCATAGAATGAGAGGAATAGAAGCGGATAGAAATTGTTATGTATATCACTGAAGAAATATTAACTGATCCTATAACCATACTATACCCTAATAAGGGTATAGCAAGAGTAGTATCAGTACAAATAACACATGTTGGTAGGTATCATCGATCGACTAGGGTTAAATAACATATGCATAATATTGAAATTACAAAAAGAAAGCATGAGAAATTACATAACAATTTAATCCCTATCAATTTCATCCACTTATAGTCGATATTATACACTTAAAAATATTTTCATACTAATACACTTACCTAGTAACATAGCACCACTAAGTACTAGTGGAGCAAGACCACAATTGCTACTACCACCAATGATCTTGCAGCCTGTAGGACCTCCATCACAGTCTATGATGCCTTCACCACCTGGTACTTGGTTAGAACCATCATCTACAATGACCATGGGTACAAGTGTTGGAGGATGTAGTGGTTCTAGACTACATCTACCATCATCGTTGTATACTATTTTGCCTACTTAAGCTTGGCTTGAAGTGAAATCAAGGAAATAGATACAACTTAACTCTAAATAGTATTAGAAACACCCTAGTTTTGACCCTTAGAAAATTCTTGAGTTTGACCTTATGGACATTATACAACTAGAGGGTATTAGTTGTATGATTGGGTACATTTTAGGTCATTCCATTCATATGTTGATCAGTATGGTTTGGTTGGTTTCTGTCCAAGATACGAGAAGGCATCACACTAGTCCTTGTTGGGGTACTAGAAGTATGATGCTAATCGTATAGTGTCCTATGTCTAGCATAGATGACTTTATTCAGCCTAAGGTATATTTCTAGGGTACTTGTCGTATGCTAGGGTACGAGTTGGCCCTTGTGTTCGTATGTTGGCAGTATAGAGGTCCAAGTTTATGCCTTGGGTATGAGTGGTGGGTACCACTCGTATGTTAGGGTACAGTTTGAGGGGTATGGTTGTACCCTCCTACGATCATGCTTTCAACTTTTAATCTGAGGGTATTTCAGATATTTCCCACCCTAAAAGCCTTAAGTCCCCACGTCTTATAACATATTGTGGCCTCTCATAAAAAACTTTTGAATGATAAGACACTCCAAAAACACTCTCAAAACTCTATCTTGAAGATTGGGCTAAGATTTTCTTTAAGAGTTCATCAAGAGATTCAAGGGTTAAGTTTCTTCTGTGAATCTTCATGAATAAGGGAGGTTACTCATCCCTCTTTATTAGTTTGTAAATATCATTTGTTTTAAAGCTTGTTTATGATTCATAAATGGTGGTTTCAAAAACCAATGTTTGGGGTTTTGTTGCATATAGTTGAGTATTGTTTACTCTTTATTTAACTTGCGTTTATACATGTTTTGATGATGGTTTACATTTGTGGGTTCTTGGTAATTGTGGTTTAACAAATGGGTCATGGCTATCCTAAACTTATTGGGTTTTACTTTGGTTTTGGTCTTGGTAGTGGTATTCCCTCAAAGTATTTGTGAAAATGCCTAAGAGAATAAACAAGTCATATGTTAATGGTGTTTTGAACTACGACATTAGCCTAATGAATACGTATGGTTGGTGAATGGAGTTGTAAAGGACTTTTTGTCTATGTAATGATTTAAATAGTGACCATGGTGGTTTAATTGGCTAAAAAGGGTTTGAGTCCCTAAATATTAAATTGATTTATGTCTTTACTAGACAATGAGTTTGAGTTCATAAACTTTGAATTGAACAAGTGTCTTTGTTAGACAATGTGTTTGAGTCCCAAAGTGAAATGAATGATTAGTTGACTGATAATGCTAATGGCATGTGCTATACTTGCAAGTGGTGTTTGTATGATGAAACTAAAGAGGTGACTTAAGTAAGTAATTGGCTTAATGGTTGTGTATGTGAAATGATGGTTTTAAATTAGGCTATAAAAGCAGGATGTGTAGCCGGGCCGTAAAAGTGGAAAGGACTAACACTAGAAATCATGCTAGTCGGTGAAGGTGTCTTTGTGAATGGGTGGTTTAAGTCCCCCAAATGAATATGTTAATGGGCAGTTTGAGTCCCCCATAATACATGTATAGGTTCTTAAGTCACCTTAATTATGACTGAAGGTTCGAGTCCCCCATATAGGTATTTATGTTCTTGGACATTCTCTGGTTCGTGTGGCTATACGTACTGGAGCCCTTCCATCTAAGGGAGAGTTGGGCCCAAATATCTCGTGGGTGACTTTTTTTTATGATGGCCATGCTACACGACCCAGGTTAATGATTTCAAAGTTTATGCTAATCTCATTCCATACCCCGGCATGGTATTATGTATATGTATATATTGATTGGTTATACGCATTGGCTGATTAGATTTGAACTTTAGTAATATTTTATTCTTATCCTTGAGTTACATGCTAGCGCTTCAACCGCTAACCATCTTCAACATTGTATCCCCATGCAATGCATGTGTTGGTCATATTCTTACACATCCTACTCAGTGATTGAACTCGAGAACAACTTGTGTGTACTTGAAGTGGTGATCTTCCATACTTTGAAAGGCTCTATTTCTTCTTTGAGTTTTTTAATGTCCTTATTGGTTTAGACTTTGATGGTTTTGGCTATGGTCGAGGACATGTCCTGATCGGATATTCTTGGATTTCTTTTAGAGGCTTTGTATAGACAAACTGTGCACTTGGGTATGTTATGGTATGGATATGGACTTGGTTATTATTTTGGTTTTCTTATGGTTGTTGGTGGGGTATTGTAAGGTTAGAATTATTTGGTTGGTCATGGCCTTCGATCGATGCCAAAGTTATTATATGGTTAAAAGATAATTCATATGACTCAAGGTATGTGTTGGTTGGTTGGAATGGGTAGTGGGGCGGTCTTTGGTCCTTGTTTGGTTTCAGATGCCCATTACAACAAGGCCCTGATTTGAGTTTTGTTAAGTTGGAATTAGAGCCTAGGTTTATGATTAGTTGGGTGTCACCAAATACGTGTCAAGTAGAGTCTCTTTTATGGGTGTGTAGTGTGCCCCACTTGTAAGAGAGAGGCTATGAGACATTTAGGAATATTTCTCTTTCTTGTGTTCTATTTTAAAGCTTGGAGTCTAAATCTTGTAATCCTCTATAATTCCTATTTGTTCACGTTTCAGATCATGCATCGACAATTTGATACACATGGAAACTTCTCTGTCCCAATTAGAGATGATTTTGATGGGACACGCTTTATTTATAAAGTCTAGATGCGGTTAAGGGGTCTAGTTCCTAATTGTTCTGGAATTCCACTCGTTCTTTCTAGTCTTCCTCATGCTCCTCAAACTGATGTGATGAATGTTGAGTTTCATTAATCAATTCTTATGATTGCACAGTTGGTAGCTTCTCAGGCTGAGCGTGGTGCATCTATTACTCAATATTTTGAGGCCATAAGGGTTGGCCAGTTCATGAGGTTGATCCCTCTGACTTTTAGTGGTGTTAAGGTGGAGGAGGATCCTTAGGATTTTTTGGTTGAGATGGAAAAGATATTCAAGGTTATGCATGCCACAAATGAGGAAGGGGTGAAGTTTGCTACCTACCAGCTAAAGGATATGGCGTACCAATGGTACGAGGAGTGGGATCAGGCAAGCGGTGATGGTAATAAGTCATATTTATGGGAAGATTTATCTAATGCATTCCTAGAATGCTTCTTTTCATAGGAGTTGAGTGCAGAAGAGTTTGCTAATTTGAAATAAGGGAAGATGTCGATCAAGGAGTATGCCTTGAAGTTTCACTAGTTTTCTTGGTATGCTTCGGAGATGGTATCTGATATGAGGGCTCAGATGAGAAAGTTTGCTTGAGGATTGTCCCGTGAGTTGATCCTTGAGAGTAAGGGAAATTAACTTTCGGGCTCTAAGATATGAGATGAAACTCCCCTTAGGAACTACCCCTTCCCATTTATTGACCGACTTGTTAGGGAATTTAGACATGACCTTACGAGTCCAATAATCTAAGGAATCAAAAAACGAATGCAACTAATCCATCACTAATATGACATCAATGTCAACCATATATAACTCTATCAAATCCACAAGAGTTTCCCTACCACTAATAGATACCATGCACCCCCTATAGACTCTTTTAGCACCCATAGAGTCACCAATCGGGGTAGATATAGATAAAGGATCAAAAATAAACTCAGGACCAATGCCAAAATGCGTAGGCACAAATGGGGTCACATAAGAAAGAGTGGACCCTGGATCAAGTAAATAATACACACACGAGGGAAAAGTTTCAAAATACCTATAATGAAATTGGGAGATGCTTTAGAATCCTGGCGATATGCAAAAACATATAACCGATTTTGGCCAGTGCCAGTACCAGAAGCAAAAATAGATATAAAAGTAGCACCCTTTGGCGCAGGAGCAAATGAAAAGGCAATTGGGACCTTTTTATCCCCAAAGATATTCTAACACGACATTCACGCTGCATGTGACTAATCTGGCTACAATAAAAATATCTATTCTTCCCTTCCTAAAAGAAACCACAGTGCGACCACCCATAAAACTTACAAGGAGAGAAGGGTGAGATGGAGCCGATTGAGCCCCACTAGCTTGAGATTAGGCACCCTGTACTCAGGACCCACCATCATGTTGAGACCAATAAGCACCTGACGACTTCAGGTAAGGAGGACTAGTTATGGTGAAAAAACCAAAACTCTCCCATTTCTTCTTTGGCCACTTACCACCTACTCTACCACTTTTCTTAGAAAGTGCAAGTTTTTTATCCTTCTTCTCACTAAACTTAGCCTGCTTCCTCTTCTCTCTCTCCACTTGTATTATATACAAAACCAGTCTGGAGTTATCTATGCCTTTAATATATAAGGCAGAAAAGGGTGTTTGTATTATTTTGTTTGAGTTAAAGATTCTAACTCAGAAGGTCCTTCTCCAGAATTCGTTCCTATGGTAAATGAGTTTCCCGAGGTTTCCCTAGTGTTCCTCCCGATAGAGAAATTTATTTTGGGATTGATCTCATTCCGAAAACTTATCCTATCTCTATCTCTCCTTATAGGATGGCTCCAGCAGAGCTGAAGGAGCTTAAGGAGCAATTAAAGGATCTCTTAGATAAAGGGTTGATTCATCTTAGTGTGTCTTCTTGGGGTGCTCCTGTGTTGTTCGTGTATATGAAGAATGGCTCTCTTCGGATGTGTATTGATTATCATCAGCTGAATATAGTTACTATAAAGATTAAATATTCTCTTCCTAGGATCGATGAATTGTTTGATCAACTTCAAGGTGTGAAGTTTTTCTCTAAGATTGATCTTAGGTCAGGTTATCATCAGTATAAGATTCGGGAAGTGAATATCCCTAAGACTGTATTCAGGACCTAGTATGGTCACTTTAAGTTCCTAGTTATGTCTTTTGGGTTGACCAATTCCATGGCAGCATTTATGAATTTGATGAATAGGGTTTTCTATCAGTTGTAGGATTTGTTTATTATTGTCTTCATTGATGACATCTTGTCTACTCTAAGAGTAAGATGGATCATGTGAATTACCTCGGTGCTGTGTCGCAGACCTTAAAGGATCAGCGTTTGTATACCAAATTCTTTAAGTGTGAGTTTTGGTTAAGGGTTGTGACTTTCTTTGGCCATGTTATCGCTAGTGAAGGGATTATGGTAGATCCACAAAAGGTTGCAATGGTTAAGAAGTGGACAAGACCCGTAATTCCAACCGATATTCAGAGCTTCTTGGGTTTAGCCAGTTACTAATAGGAGAATTGTGGAAAGTTTTTTGACTATAGCTTCCCCATTGACTAAGTTGACCTAGAAGAAGGTCAAGTCCTTATGGTCAGATGCATGTGAGTGTAGTTTTGAATAGTTGAAGGATAAATTAACTTCAGCTCTGATTTTGACCTTGCTCGAGGGTAATGATGGATTCGTAGTGTATTGTGATGCTTCTCGAGTTAGGCTTAGTTGTGTGTTGATGCATCATGTTAGGGTGGTTCCTCATGCTTCTAAGAAGTTAAATGTTCATGAGAAGAACTACCCTACTCATGATTTAGAGTTTGTAGTCATGGTATTTGTATTAAAGATTTGGCATCACTATCTCTATGGGTTTCATGTTGATATCTTTAAAATTGTAAGAGCCTACAGTATGTGTTTACCTGAAAAGAGTTAAATCTTAATCAAAGAAGGTGCTTGAGTTGCTGAAGAACTATAATATGAGTCTTCATTACCATCAGGGCAAAGCTAACATTGTTATTGATGCCCTTAGCAGGTTATCCATAGAGAGTCTAGCTCATGCATATGAGGATAAGTGGGAGTTTTTGAAAGACATTCACCATTTGGATAGTCTTGGAGTTCGTCTCATAGACTCTGGGGATGGTGGTGTGTTTGTCACAAGTATCACTGTCGTCTCTTGTTGCTGAGGTAAAGGAAAATCAAATGTTGGATTCTAATTTGATGAAGATTAAGAGAAATATGGGTCAGCAAAAGGTTGTAGACTTTATGATAGGTGGTGATGGTATCTTGAGGTACCAAGGATTCTCGATATCGATGGGTTGAGGGAAATTTTTTTGGCTAAAGTTCATTTATCTCGTTATTCTATTCATCTTTGTTCTACAAAGATGTATCATGATCTTAAGGAGTTCTATTAATGGAACAATATGAAGCAAGATGTGGCTAACAATGTGGCTAAGTGTATGGTGTTTCAACAAGTGAAGGTTAAGCAAATAAGACCTGGGGTTTCATATCAAGAGATTGAGTTGGCAAACAAAAGTGGGAAGTGATTAATAGGGATTTCATTATTGGTCTTCATCGATCTCGAAATTAGTGTGATTTGATTTAGGTCATTATGGATAAGATGACCAAGTAATCTCACTTCTTTCCAATGAGGACTAGCTATTTGACGGAGAATTGTGCTAAGTTGTATCTTGCGGAGATCGTGAAGTTGCATGGTGCTTCAATTTCTATCATTTTGAATTTTATTACTCTGTTCTCATCTTAATTTTGGAGGTTATTTCATAAAGGTTTGGGAACTAAGGTGTGCCTTAGTACTGCTTTCCACCTGCAGTCATATGGATAAGTAGAGATGACCATTAAAAAATTGGAAAATATGCTTCATCCATGTGTGATTGATTATGGTGGTAGTTATTATGACCATTTGTCTTTGATTTTATTTGCCTATAACAATAGCTATAACCTTAGCATTGGTATAGCTCCTTTTAAGTCATTGTATGGTAAGAGATGTTATTCTCTTATTTAGTTGTATAAAGTTTGTGAAGGTAAGTTGTTTGGCCCTGATTTAGCTCTCCAAGCCTTGGAGATGGTAAAGGTGATTTATGATAGGTTGAAAGTCGCTCAAAGTCATAAAAAGTCTTATGCAGATGTGAGGCATAAGGAGTTGGAGTATAAGGTTGACGATAGGGTATTCTTGAAGGTGTTTCCCATGAAGGGAGTGATGCGGTTTGGTAAGAAGAGGAAGCTCAGTCCCTGATATATTGGTCTGTACTTGGTTTTGAAGAGGGTTGGCAATGTTGCTTATGAGTTAGAGTGGCCTCCTAGTTTGAGCTCCATTCTTCCAATTTTTGAGGTCTTTATGTTGACAAAGATAGGTGATCTTTCATTGGTTGTTCCTTCGGAAGGGTTAGGTATCTGAGATTCTTTATTTATGAGGTAATCTTGGTTGAGATCTTGGATCTTCAAGTCCTTCGGTTGCATATAAATAATGTGGATATGGTAAAACTTCTTTAGAGGAACCATAAGGTTGAGAAAGCTACTTGGGAAGTGGAAGAGGACATGAAGTTCAAGTATCTGCATTTGTTCCCTATTTCAAAAATTTATTCTTGAGGTATGTGTTTTTCTTAATATCCCTGTTTTATGTCTTTGTTTTCTAACTTTGTTAAAGGTTAGTTGATGCGTAATGATGTGTTAACTCTGGATTGTGCTTTCTTTACCCGTCATTCGAGGATAAATAATCCTAGTAGGGAGAATTGAAACACCCTAGTTTTGACCCTTTGAAAATTTCTTGAGTTTGAGCTTCTGGACATCATATGAGTAGAGGGTACTAGTCGTATGATTGGTCATAGTTTAGGGGCATTGACTCGTATGTTGATCAGTCTGGCTTGGTTGGTTTCTATCCATGATACGAAAAGGTATCATACTAGTCGTATGTTGGGGTACTAAAAGTATGACGCCAACCGTATGATGTCCTATGTCTAGCCTAGATGATTATATTTTGCCTAGGGTATGGTTCTAGGGTAGTTTTCGTATGCTATGGTATGAGTTAGCCCTTGTGGATGTATGTTGAACATTTTAGAGGTCCAAGTTGATGCTTAAGGTATGAGTGGTGGGTACACTCATATGTAAGTGTACGGTTTGAGGGGGTGTGGTCATAGCCTTCTACGATCATGTTTTCAGCTTTTAAGTTGAGGGTATTCTATACATTTCCCTGGGAAAATTCTTACGAGAGTAGCAGCTCAGTGGAGGAGTACCCAATTTCCCCGACTAGAGAAGCACGACCACAGACTAGGGCTTAGAAGCAAGCTATGGATGAGACAATTATTAAAGCTACTATAGGAATCTAGATCCCAGTATTGTCATAGCGGGGCAGATGGCCTACTTCTACTCAGCCTAGGGCTCAGTCAGAGTCTAGCATACCTGTTCCCATGTCGAGGATAAAGTCATCTAGGATTTCACCAATGTACTCTCCCTAGCCTGAGAAGGGAGAGAATAAGGAGAAGGAGGAGGAGGTGGAGCCTAATCCACCTCCAGAGACAGCTACACAGGACCCTCAGTCTGAGAAGGGGTTCTAGGATGAGTCCATAGCACCAGTTCTCAAGCCATCATTTGTAGTACCCTATTTTTAGAAGTGAGAGGGTAGGTTTGGTGAGATAGATCACCAATTATATTTCACCCCTTAGTGTGAATGCCCCATGGGTTGAGAGGAAAGGTGTGATTTAGAAGGCAGTTTTAAATTTTAACGTAAAGTTTGAGTTAATGGCAGTGCATTATCATTTATGTCTGACTGCTATAGACAACTTACTTACATGGGATGGTACGGCATGGATTGCGAGAATGATGGATGGTTATGATATTGATTTTTCATCCATTATTAAATATGATCTTTATGAGCGAGCATTTGGTGATATGATGACACTGCCTTTTCATGCCTTGTATAGTTATTGTGTGATGAGGTTGGTGTGCCTAAGATTCCAAGATTTGGCCATAGGGTTGAGGCAACAGGTGTGGCCCTAATGCATATGATCAAAGATCCTCCAACCCCAATCATTGCCTATAGATCTCATGCGCTTTTTATAGTGATCCCATCCCCGTCTGAGGGCCGATAAGTTCCTATGGATATGAGCGACATACATGGTAAAGATGTTGATACAGGTATGGATTTTAAGATGGTAGAGTAGAGAGAGGCCCCCGATATGAATATTTAGGGTGAGGGGACCCCATCAATATCTACTTCAGTCCCAACTTCTACTTCGGAGCTAGTTAGGACATCTTCAATGCCTCATCGCCCCTTTATTATAGCTGCTACAATAGTATGGTGTTAGTATCCCAAGAGTTTTTACAGAAGTTATTAGAGATTTATCGTGGTACTGTTAACCAATTAGAGAATGTTGATGCCAAGGTGGCATCATTATATGGGCAGATCTAGCCATGGGTCTGGACGACACTAGAGAAGGAGGAGACTAGATTATAGGCAACACACAAGGTTAGGATGTCAGAGTTTTGGGCTTAGGTTCATACCCGTATAGATGCTTTTGAGGTTTGAGTTTCATCCAAGTTCAATAATATTTAGGCACTCAATCTTGGTGAGATTAGGGGGGAGGTGGTCACATGCATGTACAGATATGCTCTCTTACTAAGAGCAATATTTTGTCCATCCCTTTTATTATACTTCCAGTTGTTAAGTTGGTGCCTCTGCATACACCTAGACATTTTGATTTGTCAATAGCGAATTAGCATATGGTCTCCATAGTGGTGACCAAGAGAGGTAGAGAGAAGGTGTTGTAAGATACTGAATTGCCATTTTATTAGGCTCTAAAATGGGTCACACATGATTTGAGGGAGACTACATTTGTCGATAGGCAGAGACATGATGAGCTAGCTGTGGGTGCATCTTACTGCCGCCACCTCTGCCATTTGAGATACTCCCACACAAGGTCGAGCATGACACAGACGCCTAGTGTGTCCCAGGTCTGTCCTCATTCCCTTTTCCTTATTTGTTTTCATGCACCGAGAATGGTGCATAGTCTTTTAGTTGAGGGTGAGGTATACCATAGTCGTTACAGGTTTTTTTGTTCTACTGTTTTTTCTATCGACTGCAGTGTGGTTGTATAATCGAAATGCCTAGGTTTTTGCATTGTATATTGTTTTGTTTTATTGTGCTGCATTTTTGTGTAATTAGAAGATTTTTTAGTATCTAGGGAAGTTGACATATTTTTTGTTTATTTTTGAGAAAATGATACCCCTCTAAAAATTTATTTTAGAACTATGTGAGGTATATATATGTGACTATTATAAATCTTGTTATTGCAATAGGATTACGAACATGATAATCATAGCTAAAAATTGTATGAAATACATAGCTAGTAGTTTATGATGTGACTCTGTGCCATTTTAGTGGATATGATGCACTTCTGTGTTTATTTCAGGTAAAATAGGTCTACAGTAGAGTTGGGATGAAAATAGAAGAAAAAGGCCTGGAAAGACCAATTTTGACCAAGATATGAGTCACTTAATGAGTTGTCAACTCACTATATGACTCATGTGATGATTCGTAAGCACAATAGAACCAAAGGCCCAAACAAAAGACTAAGTAAAAAAAATGATACGACTCATCCATATGAGTTGTATACTGAGGATACAGGGTATGAACCAAAGTCGTAAGCATAACAGTATCGGAAGCTACAATTAAGAGAAGTCCCATAAATATATAAGTTGGAATTCTGAGTACAACTCGTATATTCAAATTGTAAGTAGACTAGTGTACAAGCTTCGAAGGAAAAAAGTCCTAGGTGGATATAAGAACAAAACACGAGTCGTATACTGGTGTATGAATCATAAGTTAAAGTCATATAACGAACAGAAAGTTGCAGCATTGGGAGATCAAACACTGGAATGGATACTAGAAGGAATGGTACGACTCTTATGATGCTGGTATGAGTTGAAGGCCGAGTTGTACAAAGTTCCAACATAAATTTACCTTCCCATTTTTATTAGGATTTCTATGTTATTTTGAGATACTATAAATACCATAGGGTTTATCTTTTATGAGGTTACACATTCTTACAATACTTTTGCATACTTTACAATTATTCTTGAGATTTTGGGGTTTTTTTCAATTCAAGACTTTGGAGTTTATTCATCTTATTCTTGTGCAATTAATTACATCTCTTCTTTATTGATAAT